>NC_063188.1:35437377-35524375 GCF_023159225.1 Perognathus longimembris pacificus
CTATGCTATGCTCAAGGTTGGACATAATTATAGCATTTCTATGACTACCCATATTTTAAATGTTGTACCACATTTTTACTAATTATAATAATGTAAGAGTTAAGAATTGAGTGGAATTTGCAAGATGAATCCTTTTGTCAGAAATCCCAAATATAATTGATTGAATATCAATATAATAAGAGAATAACTTAGAATTTTTTGTATACCATAGTTAAAGTAATAAACTAAGGAAGGCTATACATATTAATGTTGCAATGCTGCTATTGCATTAAAATATATCTGAATATATCATGGACTGAAAGAATAAAGCAAGGACTGCAAACTGATGCTTTCTGAGCTCAATTACTGTAAATGCATAAATACGGATGGCTAGAGAATGTAGATACAACTTCCATCTAAAAATGGGTGGGCATGAATCAGTTCCAGTTTATAATGGCAAGATAGTAATGTGGGCCTACATTGTCAGAATCTCTTTTATATCAGTAAAAGTTCAAATTTGAAATGTAAACTTCATTTTAAACAAAACAAAACAATAAAACATTGATGAGACAGTCTATTTACAGAGCAGACAGCTATTTGTACTATAAAACCATTGGTGGTTTTTCTTTGTGCTTTTTTCTATTCTGGCACTTTATACTTACCTTATCTCCATTCCAGTAAAGTAATTGCTAGCTATAATTTTTGACTGGTCAGGTTTTTGAAAGTTGGAAAAATTAGTAGTATTATATAATATGTTCTAAGGATCTTACATTATTTGGCAAGGTCACATCAGATATAACTTCTGATTCCGCATCAATGATGTGATAGCCATCTGCTGAGCTGAAGAAAATCTTCAGTGTCTTCTCAGGACCAATTGTTAGGTCAACTGTCACTGGCTTATAACCAAGAGTTGGAAATACCTGGAAATATAAAATTAAAATATGGCCAAAAGGCCAAGATAATATTCTGACTAATATACAGATTTCTGTATTCTTTTGCCTCACTTACAATTTCATAAAATCCAAGTGAATTGTCTCAATGCTGTATTGCATTTAGGAACCCATGTACAAAACCTTTTCTTGGGTTTACTACTATCATAAATATGCAATTATATTTAATTCCTAAACATTGTTTGCCTTCCAAGACCACATTGCCAATGATCACTAGAGCTTCATATGGCCCTGAAAGGTATGGGCTGCCGTTAAATTCCTTGCCTTGAGCTTTAGCAAATGGAGGAGCTCATCTGGTCTCTTAAACCGGTTCGCTGGATCAGCTGCATTTATTTTTGCCAGTATTCGTATATAGGCTTCATATGACATATAGTCTCCTTCGGAGTCTGCTGATTGATCAATGCATACTTAGTAAGGAATGAAAAAGGCCAGACATGTTAACCTATCATAGACTGGATAGACGCTAGGTTCCTATGCTTTCTGCTCATGGTCATGGTAGAAAACTGAGCCTCACAGTATGCACTATACTGTAGTCTTTAGGTAAGATTCATGAACTAGAATGAGGACTTGGACAAGAACTATGCATCATGATAGACAGACTGAACTTATCTCTTCATTTTTCAGTTCCATACCAGGTAGCCCTGACCAATCAGCAGACACCCAAGGAAAAGTCTATACCCAAATACTGACAGCTAAACCAAGGCCCAGTTTAAGAAGATCAGATTGGGGATGTGCTATGTGTTTAGATAGACCCAGACTTCCCTGTTTATAAAGGGATATGGTTATTGTGAAAATACTCTTAAGGAACAGTCATAAGAATTAGCCATGTTTACTTTTTACATGTAAGCTTTTAGCTTACAAAATAGGTCATGTACAGAGATCCTGACCTAAAACACGGGAAGTATTTTATTAATATCTTTCTGGAGTCTACCTGAATATGTCCCTATCAATGCATTGCTAAAATCTATGCAGAGACCAGCTAGTTTAATATCATCTGGAACATTTGGTCAAAATAGAGATCCCTAGGCCCAACTCCAGACACAGTAATTGAGCCTGGGGTTCAACCTGAGATCTAAATGATCTTACAAATGGTCCAGCTGATTCTGATGCACATCCACTGTTAAGAGCTATTTGGCTTGCTAGAATGCTGCAGTTTCACTTATCAGACCTCATTACAAAATAAGCATATTTAGGTGGAAACTAAGCATTATATGTAAGGTTTTCACAGCCCTCAGATTACAGAGTGTGATAAAAAATATCTGCAACATCATGTTTGGGACATTTACATTTTAATTATTTTTTCTTATTATTTTGATATGTTGTACAAAGGGGTTTAAATTTCACATATCATTTTATGAGCACAGTGATCAATACACCTCTTCAGTTAGTCCTCTCGACCTATCCCAACCCCATGCATCCTCTGAAGTTACCTAGTTCTATTTTAACACAGGTGCACTGAATATTATGACTGTATTCTCCCACCCTTCCTCTCTCCATTCATCTGCCCCTCCCATCCTCTCACAATACTTGTTTCAGCTTTTGGTTCCCTTCTGTGGCTGATCCACAGAATTTCCGTTAAACTATAACGAAGATAGAAAAACCCCAATAACTGTAATCACTATTCCTCACAATAGTTTCATAGGAGAAAGTATTTGGAATTTCAGCTTGGAAGGAATGGAGACAACCCCTTGGTTCTCCACAAACACATATTATTTATAGTAACTGGAGTAAAGATTTCCTCTTGTTTCTTGCAGCTTCCAATGGGGTTCCCTGTAATGATCCCATATCTCTTCTTACCTTCCCTCTGCTCTCCACCCCACACTAAGAGGAAACAAGGACTTTCTTAGCTTCAAGTCACTGGGGTAGCACCAGAAGCCTGTGTTTGGACCTCTAGAAGAAAATGTCTTCATGTTGACTACAGGAAATGGGAGTGAGGAGTTTGTGGGGATGTCCTGTACAGGGTGGGTCAGGGATTTCCCTCACATTTTCCCTCGATGTGGTCCCTGTGGATTGTCTAAAAAACGGTGAAATGATCATTATTGACATGATATATCCAAAGTACATTAAATGTAGAAGAATGGTATTTCCACTTTTATAACACAAAATACAGCTTTGCTTACAATTTCTTCTTGAAAGAAAAATGGCATGATCCAAAGGAAAAGATCACTCACTTTAATAGCAGTGTTTTCATCAAAGGACTTTGGTGCCCATGCATAAAGGTGAATAGATGATTTCAAAGCAATTGCAATGTAGGTTGTTTCTTCATGTTGTACTACAAAAAATAACAATGCCTCAAAATTAACAAGAACACAGGGTTTACTTGTTATTGAAAAGGTCATAAATAGAGTTCAAGAGCACAAACTGTATTTTCAAGAAAGTTTTTTATTTAAAATTTGATGGTCTCCCAAATGGTAATAAGAATGCTCTGTAGTTTTATGCAGTGTTTGTGTTAGCCTTTCAAAAGAATTCTAAATTGCACATGGAAAACTTTATCATCAGTGAAAGAAATTTAAAGAGCTAACTGGGTACATCCCTGTAATGTCAATACTACAACGGCTCAGAAAGAAAGAATTGTGACTTTGAAGCTAGCTTCAGTTATGAGAGAAACCCTGTTTCAAAAGAAATCAATGGAGATATAACATGTACAAGGTACTGGGTTTGATCCTGAACAACACAGAAAAAGTACAACCAAACAAAATTTCCCCCAAAACTACAGATAAAAGTAAATGGAAAAATTTATCTCTACAGATACAATGCAATCTATTGAAATCTCAACTGCTTGGTTTGTAGAAAAGAAAAGGCTATTCCTAAATTTCACATGGAATTATAATTTCTCAATAACCAAAACAATTTTGAAAAAAAGCCAAAGTTGGAGGACTTACAATTCCTGATTCCCAGACTTACTGTAAGATATTGTAATAAAAATCACATGGTATTGACACAAGCATAGGCATAGATCAGTCCCAAGATCATTCAATATGGAAAAAAACCCAAGTCTTCAGTTAATATTACTGGCATAGCTGGAAAGCCACATGCAAAAGAAGAAATTAGGACCCCTCTCATCTCAGATCATATATAAAAATTAAGTTCAAATGGAACAAAGTTGTATGTAAGAGTTAACACTCTAAAACTCTTAATAAACAGAGATAAACATTGATGATTTTGAATATGAGAGTGGATTCTCATATTTGACCCAAGTATTCTGAGACAAAAGATATATATATTAGCTTTCAAACTGAAAAATTTCTGTTCATTAAAAGACGTAATTGAAAGTAAAAATACAATTTATGAACTAGAAGAAAGTATTTGTAAGCTATAAATTTGGTAAGTCCATTAGAAAGACTATTTTAAAAAGGCTATAAATAAAAAATAAAAACAAGCAAAGACTTTAATAGTCACTTTTCAAAGGATGATATATAAAAGATCAATTAACACATGAAAGCCTAACTTAATAATCAGGTAGATACAAATTACAATAAGCACCAGTTTACACCTCTTAGGATAGCTTTAACATTGGCAAGTGTTTGGAAGGATGTAGAGAATATAAGGTCCTCACACATTATTAATACTAATGAAAAATGGTATATTCACTTTCAAAACAATGTATCAGTACTATTCAAGAGAAAATAAAAATGTATACCCATATACAAATATACAGAATATTTCACTTGTCAGTGAAACAAATTTTGAGTAGTAGGATGGGTTAAATAAAGGCAGTTAGAAAAACTGGACTTAACTAGTCCATACCCTCACCAAGAGCACAGATTTTGAAGGCTATTTTATATCTCTGTGAACTAATCTTTACAAGGGAAATGTAAAATAAAAGCAATATAACCTCCTGAGTTAACATATTGAGATATCATTCACCTCTGGGGATGTGAGATTTATATAATATGACCAGAGGAAAGTAGTGATATCTACATGTGAAGATAGCAGTGAATTATAGGAACTCATAATGGTACATGTGCACAAATGAACACATGTGGACATCTATCCTACCAAAGCCATTTCTATGCAGAACATAATAGTTCATAAAAGAATTTCCTGTTACAATTTGTACGAGGTGATTTGAATTATTGCTATTGAGTTATTGAAAATATTCTCTAATCACACGTTAAATAGAGATTTTACTCATTGATATTGGCAGTGGCATCAAAAGTCAGTAGATCTTAGAAGATTTTTCTTTCTCATTCATGACATTTCCTGGTCAGTATTAAGAGAAATTCTATTTTATCTGCTTTAGCGACAGAACATCTTATGATTTTTCCAGGTTGTTGAAGATATCTCCAGAAACAATTATGTAATTGGAGTTATATAGCAGTTCGGTTTAGCTTTAGATTAACTGGGAAGAAAAGGGTGACAATGTAAACCAAATTTAGCTTCCATAGTGATTTCAATCAGTATTTCTCTCATTAAGAATAAAGATTGCAGTGGGAAAGACCTGGAAGATTTATCAAATAAATTCATTCATCTTGGTATTTTAAGTTGTAAATTCTTTACTTTCTCTGGTCTTCTTTCATAATTATGCAATTGAAATGAAAAGAAGCACACTTCATGTAGCTGTAGTAGAAATGAAATGGGACTTACGAACACTGAAGTGCTCACAGCCAGTCAGCTTGTCAATAGCTTTGCAAGCTTCCTCTGTCTTCAGCATTTCTTCTTGACGCCGTTTACTTTCTGGATCATTATGCAGAATCTTGTTCCTCAGCCAAGTCAAATGATACACCCGAAGTCTGTTCTTACGGCCTAATATACAAGGAAAATATAGTATTTTGATCTTATATTTTGTATTGTGGAAGAACAGAAAAGTAGGGGCATGATAAAAAAATTTCACTTTGTGAAAACTATATTGGTTGAGGATCTCCACTTAAGAATTTAGAAATATAATAACAATATAATCTTGGTTTTCAATTGCAAGACATATCAAAGTGTCTACTAGAGAACTATGTGCCTGTCTGAAGAGGATCTAAAACATTCCTTTACAACAAATTAGGATTGCCACTAAGCAGGTAGCATAACTGTTATTCACCAGTACCTTGGGTTTTTACTAAGTGAGGCCCTCTCTGGAAACCAGATGCTTGACAGCTGTACCTGGTGATGTGTGTATAAGAGGAATATCTGAATAAAGACTATTTAGGCATTTAATGACAATAAGATGGATCTTTTTGTGTCCTGTCTTTCCATAATATAATAGTCGGTTTTAATATTTGTTTCATCAACCCAGATTATTTCTCTTATGTTTATTTTTAAGGAGTTTTGATGGGTACATAATAAATGAATGTATTCATAAGATTCAATATGGTATTTTGATTCACGTATACATTGGGTAGATAAATCCAAGTTAATTAGCATATACATTTCCTTAAACTTTTCTTAATCACTTATTTAGGGTGAGTATACATTGTTAATTAAATTTGTCCTGCTATACCACAGAACACTAAAATTAATTCATCCTATCTGAGTATAAGGTTGCACCCTTTGCTTGACTTCTTTTGGCCCCTCCTCCCACACAATTTGGTCTCTGGAATTACTAGATCATGAATTTTTTAGACTCCACTTATTAGTGAGATCATACTTTGAATTTCCTAATTGTCAGTCCCATCATATTGCTGTGGTTCATTTAAAAAAATCATTGCATTCATAAACTGCTTTGTTAAGTGACACCATCTTAGTACAACTACTTAAAGATAGAAAAAAACAGGTTATTAAAACACATTTTTTCTTTCCCTAAATAATGAACTTATATTAGTTCTTCTTAGTTATTTTTAGGATTTATTATAATATTTCTTATCTCAAAAATAGGATTCTTTATTATTTTATTAATCTTTTCATTGTGCTGGTCTTGGGGCTTGAACTTAAGACCTAGGTACTGTCTCTGAGCTTTGAGCCACAGTTTCGCTTCCAGCTTTTTGATAGTTAATTGGAGATAAGAGTCCCATAGACTTTTTTGCCCAAGCTGGCTTTGAAACATGATCCTCATATCTCTCCTGAGTAGCTAGGTGCGAAACACAGGTGTCTGGCCCTTATTAATCTTTAGTTTACTTTCACAGGACGTTTTATGGAAGCAGTATTAGGATACAGACATCTATGTTTATGGCCATTTTACTTTCTTTTGTTGTTTTAGGGTTGAAATCATGGCCTTTAGCTTGCTTAGGAAGACATTCTACCACTTGAGCCACACCTCCAGGTCACTAATTTGTTTTGCTACTGAGGATCAAACCCAGAGATTTATATGTGCTTAGGCAAGTGGTCTACTAGTTGAGCTGTAGTTTTCTTAAATAGAAAAACTTACATATCTTCCTATAGTGACACTTTAGTGTTATTTCATGGAAAAGTACTTTATATTTGTGAGAAACTAAAGAATTTTAAAAGGGCACAATTGGACTAGTGTAAACTGGATAAAAAGTTAAGAAATCTGTTATCTTGATGTTTAAAAAAAACACTAAATATTGCTTAAGCTGCATCTGTATAGCTCAAATAATTATAAGCAAATGACCATGAAACATGGGCAAAATATCAGAGTTTGAATATCCCTAACATGTATTTTCTCCTCTAACTGAAACTTAAAAGTAGCCTTCAACTCCCATTCCTTTCATGGGGAACATTTCTTTCTTCTTATCCTTCTATGCTAAAATAAATCCTTATTAAAACTTACATATAAATATATGTATACACACATATATACCTGTATAACTGTGGTTTCCATAACTTAATCTGTTGTCAAATTCTTTTCACCTTTTTTTAACTTTCTGGCAGCAGTGGGATTTAATTCAGTGCTCTACCACTTGGGCCACACTCACAGCTATTTTTGCTATACCTATTTGTCAGATAGGATTTCATATTTTTTGTTCAGAGCTGGCCTTGGGCTGTTGTCCGTGTACTTACGCCTTCTGCATAGCTGGGATTACAGGCATATGCCACTATGCCCCACTAATTGTTAGTTCTTCAAAGTCTACTTATCTTTTCAATGAAGGAAACCCTACTTAAAGTAACACAGTGGGCAGAGAAATATCTGAGTTCAGGTAGAATGTAGAACTAAGTCAAGGCCAAGAAATATGGAGAGGGAACTGCATATATGAATGGGAACGGCTTACACTTCCAGAGCTCAAAAAATTGAAAATATGGTGTGAAAAAGAAACAATCAAAGGTTCCACATAATAAGCAATAGCAAATCAAGAGTAACCTAACCAAAGACACAAATCCTACTCCTGACCCTATCTCCTCTCTGCTGTGCCTCTTTTGCTGGCTATCTACCCTCTGTTTCAGTCTTGTACGGAATCCTAATTAACTTTTGCTTTCCCTGTTCTCCTGTCTTGGTAAATTCTTTTACCAGCCTGTGACCTGCAAATATCAACAAGAAATAATGCTATTGCTTTTCTGATACCAAATCTTGTTTTATCATCACAAACATTATAATGTCTACATTCTCAGAGTCAAAGGTTCAGGCTTTGACAGCTTAAACCTGAGAAATTTAACTATGGTGTGGGTAAAGTATAGAGAACTTTATGGAGTCCATTCTTATAGTTAACTTGTAGATTCTTGTGATAAGGCTGTGCAAAAGACAAGTCTCTTTTTCATACAACTATTTGTCCACTTTTTCTATTTTTTGGTTGTACCTAACACATCCCTAGGGAAGCAGATGGTAGGTGTTGGTGAGATTGTCTGTGAATAAGTGATGAGAATAAGAGTAGTGGATTTGTAGGTTACTCTGAAAGGAGGCTTTAAGGATGCAAATAGTGTAGTTTTTCTTATCACTAACCTATGCTAAGTGCATTACAATTAAAGGAAGTTAGGTTAGATTGTAAATAGGTAAGAAAATACCAGGAGAGTCTGGTGACCCAATTAAAGGTTTTATTTATAGTGTCTTATAGAACACTTTTACTGGAGAAAGTTTTGACCCAATTTGCAGTCTAATTAATCTACATAACTGTTCAGTTATTTTTAGTTTTAAACAAACCAGAGATAGTAATCAGCAAGTTGAGTGGCTCTACAACTTGAATCTGGCGGAAGGGCCTTCGCTTTATAAGTTTAGTAATTTCTGCTTTTCCACTTCTATCCATCAGATACAGATTAGAACGAGTTCCCAGCAGCAAGTTGACTCCTGTTTAGATATAAAATAGAGAAGTACTATATTATTTCACATTTTTAAATAGATACTAATTATTCAAAATAATGGGATTCAGGTCACATTTTCATATATATATGTATATATATGTATATGTATATATATGTATATGTATATATATGTATATATATACATATGTATATATATACATATATATATGAAAATGTGTGTTGATATTCACCCCATTATCTTCTCTAATCATCTACTTTTCTTCCCCCCAAAATCCTTTCTTCTTCCAAAGAACCCCTTCCTGTTCCAAAATACTTCCTCTTCTATTTTCAAGCAATTTTGTAAATACAGAATCTGCATATGAGAGAAAACTTACCATTCTTCTTTCTAAGTATAGCTTATTTCAGTCTGTAGTTCCATCCATTTTACTGAAAATTACATGATTTCATTGTTCTCTATGGCTAAATCATTTCCACTGTGGATATATATCCACATTTTCTTCATCTATTCTTGTCTTGTTTGTACATATTTTTACTATTTTTTCTATTGTACTATGTTGATCTACATAGAGGTAAGATAGTGTGGAACCTCATACTGTTTAATTGTGTTCTTTCTATTAATAGGAAAAAGTTCATTCAGATACATGAAAAGATAGATAAATATGCATTTTATTAATGATTTATTGCTTGTCAGGGTGCCATCTCACAGACAGAATTTTGTGTAAACTATTAGCACCCTTTACTGGTATCCCAAATTTTAACAAAGTTAATCAACACTTTTGGAAAGTACTTTTCAACATTATTTGTGTAGCAAATACAATGAGTTCAATTCACTTCATTCAACTCACTTCTCATTTTTAATTATAACTAAAGGATTTATTACTTTTTGAATGATTATATGGAAAATTATTTCCATTATCTTTAACAGTCATACAAAGGAGTTGCTATTCAATGAAGCAGTTTATGAGTACTATAAAGTTTATGAATACAGTAATCAACGTCATCCTTTTCATTATTCTCCCTTGCATTAAAAAAAATGGTAACTGTATGTTCATGAAGATTTAAAAAGTTTTACATTGTGCTTTTTATTTCATTTTCTCACTCTATCCTTTTACAGCCAATTTCAAGTGTAGAAATGTCATCTTCGTCTCTTGAGGAAATCAAGGAAGGCCAAGACAGTATAGTATAGTTAACTAGTGCTATAATCTTTTATTTTTCAAAATATAAAATAAATGTTATGAGTTGCTAGATATAAACTACATTCCTGGGTAAGTAGCTAGAGTAAAACATCCACTCATTCTTGTCTGGTACACTCAATTAGCAACGTTTTTCTAAGTTGTTCAGTCTATAT
Organism: Perognathus longimembris pacificus; assembly: GCF_023159225.1. Lineage (NCBI taxonomy): Eukaryota > Metazoa > Chordata > Mammalia > Rodentia > Heteromyidae > Perognathus > Perognathus longimembris. The sequence continues at coordinate 35,447,731 of NC_063188.1, forward strand.
AATTATGTTTGTCATCCAGGTCTACTTTAATTTTCAAATTCCATCTTATCTTCAAAGTTATGTTAAGTAAAAACTACAAGCTTGCAAGTGGGTTGTTGGCATTTACTTTACATTTCTCCCACCCTTGCTTTCAGTTATTTTGTTTCACTTATGGTGCAAACTGGCTGAAGAAAATCATTCTCAAAACTACCAATATTGTCATAATCTTTCTGAAATAATGGATTGAAAAGTTGGGCAAATTGGGCTGGGGATATGGCCTAGTGGCAAGAGAGCTTGCCTCGTATATATGAGGCCCTGGGTTCAATTCCCCAGCACCACATATACAGAAAATGGCCAGAAGTGGGCGCTGTGGCTCAAGTGGCAGAGTGCTAGCCTTGAGCAAAAGGAAGCCAGGGACAGTGCTCAGGCCCTGACTTCAAGGCCCAGGACTGGCCAAAAAAAAAAAAAAAAAAAGAAAAAAAAAGTTGGGCAAATTTAAGACATTTTATGAGCAATTTTCTCTAATTCTTCATGAATGTTTAAGAATAAGATCCTGCAGAAAATTTTCTTTTAAGAATCATATATGCAACAACAACAACAACAAAAAATCATATATGCCAGGTGCCAGTGGCTCTCACCTGTAAGCCTAGCTAACCAGGAGGCTGAGATCTGCGGATCACTGTACAAAGCCAGCCCCAGGCAGGGAAGTCCCCAAGACTCTTACCTCCAACTAACCAGACTTCCAGAAACTTCCACTTCCAGAAGTGGTGCTGTGGCTCAAGTGATAGAGCACTAGCCTTGAGCTGAAGAGCTCAGGGACAGCGCCCAGCCCCCCAGGCTCAGAGTTCAAGCCCCACAACTGATCAAAAAAAGTAATCAAATATATAATGAAGCATATCAACATGACTTCAAGATATGGAAACAAGAGGTTCTTATTATGTCCTGAATGTAGTTTTTTTCTTTCTTTGTTTTTCTTTAGTTTCTTAGTTTTCTGTACCGTGTGTCTTGTATATAAGATTATTCAATCAGGGGAGGAAGGGAAAGGGAATCACAGAAACAGCAGGTCAAAGGATGAACTAATACAACAATGATCTCACTTGACACTAGGTTGGACATGAACCTTACAATTTGTTGGGGAGGGGAGTAAGGAGAGAGAAGCAGGAAAAAATGAGGAATGGGGATAAGAATGTTTTAAAACAAATGTAATCATTACCTTACTTCGGTAACTGTAAGACCCCTGCTCATCACCTTTTCAATAAAGATAAAGAATTAAAGTGTACATAGAAACAAAATCAGAAAAATTTAGTTGAATTTAAAGTAACTAGAGTAAGCACTACATTTCTGTCTTATATAATAAAATGAAGTAAATTCTAAAAAGAGAATCATAATTAAATTAGAACATAGTAAGCTTAGGTTCAGATAATCATAACAGTCCAATTTTATAATTTAGCCATGCTAATTCAGGTTAAAATGAAAAACAACAGAGTGGAAAGATGGGTGTTATCAAACAATCTGAACTGACTTTTAAAAATTACATAAACTCACCCCATAAAGAACCACAGCATATTTCAGAAGTGAATTCCTTTTCATACATGTGGATAAGTGGTTTTTTAGATGGAGAAGAGACATAGAATGGGTTAACATTGACTTCAGAGGGTAGCATAGGCAATTTCTCAGGTACTTCAACAAATCCAGCATATACTGTGAAGGAGAAGATATTGAAATTTACTAATCGATACACCATACTTGTTTCACTATTTCAATAAATGAGATACAATTCATAATTCTTTTCCTTTTATTAAAATATTATTTTGTACATGAAGTTTCATTTTAGTAATTCTTAAATCATCACAAAATATAAATCTTGATATCAAAATATATTACAGAATTAATTCTTTTGTGCTGGTACTAGGGCTTGAACTCAGGGCCTTGAGTTATGGCTTAACTTTTTTATGCAAGGTACTCCACCATTTGAGCCAGGATTCTACCTTCAGCTTCTGGTTGGGTAATTGAAGATCTCTGTGATTCATCTCTCTGGGTTAGCACAGAAACTGTAACCTCAAATCTCACCTATGCTAGAATTACTAGTGTGAGCCACCAGCACCCAGGTATGAATACATTTTATATTGATAGAGTGTAAAACAAAATCCAACGAGGGACACTTGTCAACTCTTGCTCAAATTTAGACACCATAAAATACAGTGAGATTTTATTGAAAAAATCATACATAAATCATGAGTTTATATCAACTGAATATTGGAGTATTTTGATTCCTGAACACCACAGATAAATATCTGAATACTATTTATGTGTGAACAAGAAGTTACATCAAAAGACTATACTAGACACACTCACAGATGGCACTGTCACAGTCAGCATCAGTAGTCCTCTCAGACTCTTTGGAAGGAGATGAGTGGGTAGCAGAAAATCCCAATGAGGCTGAGGATACTGATATGTCAATTTCTTCATCAAATCCTGGGGGTGTAATATCTGAGGCGATGGAATTTGAGGCATCACTTTCACCATTGAGTTCCTAAAACGAGACCCAAACCAATTTAAACAATTAAGGAAGCTAACAGCAGGAGAAATATTACTAGAAGTCATTTCTATTAAAAATCTATATTTACTAAAATGGTTTAATACTATCATCAAAAGAGAGACATGGTACCTATTAATGGGATAATGGCTGCCAGAAGAGAAATATGTAAGTTTAATTCCCTATCTGTACAGTCTTGGACTTAAGATTTGTGGAAATGTACCACGTACTATCCTGGGAATCTTATATGTGTATCTTCAAGAGTCTTTACCATATACAACAAATAAATATAGTTGTGCTACTTAGTCATAAGCAAACTAATGTTTAGAGAGCTTAGATAATATTTTCTAGGTCAGTGTTCATTAAAAGCAGATAACTAGAGTTTTAAACTAGTCTGATTTCAGAGTCTTCACTTAGCTGTGTAATACTAAATGGCCACTTAAAATAAGTTAAAAGCTTCTATTTTCCCTATTTTCATTGATTTCTTTCATAATTATTATGTGCTGATCACTGGCCAAGTCCTAAGTTGGACTCCAAGACAGGACAATTTGTAAATAATAATAATAGATAATGGATTAGATATACTTTCTTTTTAAGAATTCAAAAGCTTTTGGACAGAAAGTACTCAACAAATAAGTAAACTACAATGTCATAAGAAGAAAATGGAATGATGTTCAAAATGCTTGTAAGCACCGAAAGAGGGATATACAATTTCACCATGCCAAGACAATGCTTGGGTTGGAATGTAAAGCAACTCACTAAGCAGAGAAGAGATAAAGGAGACTGGCATCTTCAAAGCCAGTTTGTGAGACAGAACGGTAAGCTAGGAAACTAGATTGACACAATGACTTTCGCATTTTCTATTTGCATTTTCAGGCACCTAGAAAATCTTCATTTTTCAATAATAAACCTGAATACCATGTGTTCCAGGAAATTTCAGTGACAATTCCTGTTCACTTAGCATCTGTGAAGCTGCTTAATGTTTTACATCTACTAGCCAAGTTAATAAATGTCTTATGAAGTATAAATTCACTGTCTATACAACACATCACTTTAAAAATGTGTGTACTCAGACTAATGATGTAGCTCAGTGATACAGTGCTTGTTTAGAGTGCTATGGACACTGGTTCTCATATGTAGCACTGTAAAAATAAATCATATGTGTTGTAAGTTCCTGACAAAGCTAAACATAGATTTAGCATATGATCTAGCAATTTTACTTTTAGGTATATACCCTAAAAGAAGTGCTGACTCTAAGATATACACTAATGTTCATGGAAACTTATTATGATAAAAAATGGAAACAACTTTAATGAGATATGGCATAGACATACAGTGGAATTTTATTAAGTCTTTAGAAGCAATGAAACTGATACATGTTCTGGCTTGATGAACACTTGATGAACATGCTAAGTAAAATAAGCCAAATACTGCATGACTCTACATAGCTGCAAACTACAATATTGGTTACCAGGGGGCAGAGGAAGAATGAGAGATTGAGTCTTTGTTTGGAAAGATACATTTAAAAGTAACATAAAGAATGGTGACTGTTTAACAACACTGTGAATATACTAATTGCCACTGATTTGTATACTTAAAGTAGTTAAAATTTTGTTACATATGCTTTGCCATAGAAACAATACTCTTCAACACAAAAGTTGTAAGTATTAAGAGACATTTTCCCAAACATGCAACTTGAACCAAAAAAAGGCAAACAAGGGATTTTTGTACCTAAAAGTAAATAGTAACTATCCAAATTAGATGTAGACAAAGTCTGTCCACACATTAAAGATGTTTAAGCCTTGGGATAGAATGTAAAATCCATTTGAAATAGCTGAAAATGCTACCTGTCAAGGGCAGAAACACATTCACAACAGATGCATTACCTCTAGTTCAGGTTCCACCTCTTGGAAGACATGTCTCTCTAGTCTCAGGCCATCTATTTGTGAGTAATTTTCTCCACTGAATCCACATGCTCCATTCTCTTCATTGATTCCACCGACTGCCATACCACCATTATTCCTGCCACCTCTTCCACTGCCTGTATTGGCTCCATATTCTTCTTGGCCTCCAAAGGCTGCACTGGCTCCACCTACAAAACTTCTTCCATAGCTGCTCTTGGCATTACCATTTCCATAGCCTCTGCCAGCTCCATCTTTTCCATTATTACCAACTTCTTTGTAGCTTCCATCTCTGCCATATCTTGTCCAGGAAACAAGGTAAAATCAATAAGATCACGCAAAAAAACCCTAATTGAAGGGTCACTGATTTGTTTTTTACAAAAGAGCAAGCTTAATAATAAAATGTTTTAATGTTCTCTTTATGAATAAGGGGAAACATTAAATCCATGTGTGTATTAATGCAGAAAGCAAGTTGGTGTGAGAATGAAATGATTCCTGATAGAGAAGGAAAAATTCAAAAGATCCATTGACTAGATAAAGATAATCTTAAATATATTATTTATCTATATATTTCTATACAGATGGCATTGCATATGTATACATATATGTACATATATATGTAAATCTCAACTTGAATACCTCAACTTGAACCTACTAAAATGATTGAGCTGCAAATGTAGTGCTCCATTAGAACAACTTAAATAAATTATAGATCATTGAAGATCAAAATGCATACACACAATTCAATCATGTTCTTAATGCATTTTAAAAACAAGCCAAAGAATCCTGCAATTATAACACATGAGTGGGTATTAATTAAAAGGTAAACCAACCTTGGCCAATTTGAAGCACCATCGCGATTACCATGTTCATCATCAACAGACTCCTCATTGCCATTAGCATTATTTTGGTCTTCACAAACATAATTTGCCTGTTCAAACTGGTTATCCAAGCCAACATTGTCACTGGCATGGTGGTAGGTACGTCTATATGTATTAGATTCACTATCACCATCAGTATCAGCACCAGCATCATAGAGTTCCACATAATCACCATCCTCTTCAGGTGGATGAACGACAGGTGTCGGAATTAACCAATCATTCCGGAAGATTTCAGAGAGCGCATTATAGCCCACCCATTCATTTGTCAAGTATACTGGGGGTGATATTTTTCCTACTTTAAATCCATCTGGAACCTGAGTACACAAGAAAGGTTAATGTAGTATCAGTAACCTTTCATTATCTTCTACAATGGGGAACATTGTAAGATGACAATAATAAATATATTCGCTGTTCAAACAAAGCTATCCACTCACTAGATAGAGGTAAAAACTGAGTTGGGATGGGATGCAAAATCCTGACTATCAGGCTGTGGGTTTTAGTGGATTTTCGGGATCCCACAGTGAAACTTTAACTCAGCTTTTAGTTACCATGTTTTGTCTGCTTATGAGTAGACATTTGTTTTTGATTCTGGAAAGTAGGGCAGGTGATTTGATGATATTGTTTTATTGTGTAGGGTACTTGAAGTTGATAGGTTCATTTCCATGGCTTTGCTTTATATGCCATAGGTTAACAAAGTATCTCAAATGCTTAGATACATATGGCACGTGTCACAATGTAGTTTTTAGGTAGGATAGGAGTAAAGAGAACTATGCAATATATTTTTCTGTAAGAACAATACAAGGAGTTACAAGACTTTTTATCTTGCAGTAAGAGGCCACCAAGTATTTTATTTTTATACATGTTTTATCACATAAGGAATGCTATTGGAGAAAAAGTAAATATCTAACTTTTACCCCTTAATCTGTGATCAGGTTCCACAATTGCCTTTTACCACTCATCTCTCCTATATGTTTTGACACAAATTGTGAAAACATAATCTGTCTGATCAATGAAAGCTTTTCCTATTTTAAACTTCTAGGAGTCTTTAACTCTTCCTTACCTCTCACTCCCTGCATGGGAACAGGAAATATGTCTCTCTTGTTTTCTATTTAACCCAATTTTAACTGTATTATACTTGCTAAAATTATTCTTAGAAACTCAAAACTTCACTTTAAATTTTGAATTCTGGAGGCTCACATAGTAGTGGAAATTTATTTTATAAATATGAATTACTAAGTTAAAAATTTCACGTTTCCTTGTAAGTGATTAGGTCGATCAAGATGAGTTGTTGAATGCCAACTCCTATGTACAATTACTTAAGATAATAAAAACCTAATTTAAAAACAAAAAATTAAAGTTAAAAATAAAGAGACAGGAATGACTGAAGATGGAAACCTACATGGACATCAATTAGCAAGTTCTGATCAATAGTAGAATAAGGAGGTGATGACTGGGACCTCCTCAAAACCCTGGGACTCTCCTCCTCCTCAGAAGATTCTATGGGATATAAAAAAATGCATTAGTAACAATGGTAATTGACAGAGATTGCTTTCATTCATTTAGTGTATTATTTCAATCCCAATTGTTTGTCTTACAGTCTTTTCACAAATGGTACACATGGAATTAAATTGTTTCTATTCAGGAAATAGCATCTGATACATAATAATGGGGGCAGGAAGTAAGTTCTATTTTCACAGATAGCAGCAAGATCAAGGTTTGTTCAATCTGTAGACCTATATGACTTCTGTTTTCAATATTTAATGTACACTTGCTAAATATTTCTTTCTGTCTGTAGTTAGGATTGCACACAGTAAGAATGGTTGCCAGATAGAAGCACCATTACAAGATTGTATTAAGAACTGGAAGAGCTGAGGGTGTCAGTGGTCTCATATAATAACAAGCAGGAAAAGGCTCCAATAGCTAAAAGATTAAAAATGAGGCAAAATTCTGAGTTACTGAGTATAATTTTAAATATTTAAATATATTGACCCAGAGATATATTCTCATTGATTTAAGGAATGAACTGCTGGAAGAAGACAAAACTAAGGAAAGCTAGAAACTTCCTAACTAGTGCTATGCATTAGAAATGTCTGCAATGATGGAAACGGTCCATATCCACACTATCCCATACAATAGCCATACATGAAAACTGAGACTTTGAAATGTGACCTTCGTACTTGAGAAATGGATTTTTCATTTGCTTATTTATATATAAATTTTTTGCTGGTTGTTTGGCTTGAACTCTGGGCCTGGGAGCTGTCCCTGAGCTATTCAGCTCAAGGCTAACACTCTACCACTTGAGCTATAGGGCCACTTCAAGTTTTCTGGTGCTTAATTGGAGGTAAGAGTCTCACAGAATTTCCTGCTTGGGCTGACTTTGAACCATGAGACTCAAATCTTAGGCTCCTGAGTAGTTAGGACTACAGGTATCATCCACCTGCACCCAATGTGTATGCTACATTTCTGCAGATGACTTGAGGACTTGATCAGATATTTTCCCTTTGCTCATTACCGCATTGCTTAAAATTATATTATTCAGGATTTTATGATTCATGGCACAATTTTTGTTTTACTTATCATATTTTATAAGTCAATAGATTCTCTCAAAAGCACATCTTAAAACACATGAATGAAAAATTGTTATCACAATTTATGAAATTATGTTGCATGATTTGATTAATTTTTCATGTATTCTGAGTAAAATCAGCAGTGTAAAGTTTCAGACATATTTCTGAGATATGTGTACATCATATTTTGAGGAGAAATACTAAACTGACAAATGAGACAGTCTCAAAACTACTCTGTCCAATATTCTCATTTGCCTATAAATTTTAATCTTTTAGAGAAGACACTCTCAAACTCCTTTCACATATTTTTCTTATCTGGCATAGAAACGAAAATAGAGCTGGCTCTTCTAGCTCCTTAGACGTATTTTTAATTACTACTCAATTGACTCAACTGGAACTAGAAACTTTTTTTTTGTAACTGGAACTCAGTAACTGACACTTTTGTTCATGGTTAGCACTCTACCAACAGAGCCATGTCTCCAACCTCTGGGAGAAAAAATTTCAGTAAAATCATTTTCTGTTTTTTAAATGCTAGGTCTGATTACCCAATCGCCAAATGTAATGGCTTTTGGGTCCTAAATATTACTTGATCTCTCTGACATATTCTTCTTCATTCCTATTTGAAATTATTTTTTCTTGACTTTTTAAACAGAAACCATTAAACACTGGCTATGTGTAGACTGTCTATTCTTTGAATCACCTGATGCTTCTGGACAATTCCCAGGATTTTGATAACTCCTTTGTCTGATGTCAATGGGCTTCTGAGCTTGTTCCAAAAGAGACTGCTGAGGAACACTAACAAAAAGACAGAAAAAGCATGTGTAGTCTTCTCACATTCATAAGAAGCATGTACAACACAATGGATAACAAGAGGCTTTTCTTAAATATATGAATTCCTAGCACCTCAAAAAGAAGTAGAGCTTAAGGACCACTTTGCAATTTCCATTTTTGTTCAAACCTCCCATTGTATCCAGATCACAGAGAAAAACCCTCTAACACAGAAACAAATATTTAACATATATTTAACAGGTCCAATATAAATTTGGGTTACAAATTTATAACCTAAATATTAGCTTAATGGTTAAAAGATAGATATCATATCAAAATTCCATTATGCTGATAATAATTGCATGAAGTTCATATTTTATTATATATCATTACTGATTTAAATATATACATGGATAGAAGGGGTGCTTTAAGTTCCAATAAAAAACAATATTGAAAATTTCTATACTCCCTTTGGGTTTTCTACATGATAGGATTTAGGCATTAATTTAAGCTTGGAATAGACAGAAGACTTTTGTGGCCTAAACTTTCAGACAAATTATTACATAAATTTTATAAATTTGATCCTACTTTAACGTATTTAAAGGCAATGCATTATTTATAAGTTAAAAATCCTTTTGTACAACCATAGGAAGGGGATACAAGAGGATCATCAATAATAGAAGCTACGGTTTCACATCACATGTTGAAAGTAATTACAACAGTGATATAACAGTCATTTCCATAACATGGAGTTAATTTCACTTAGCATCATCTTATGTGTTCATAAGGGCTATTGGGCTCTTGTGATCCTCTGCTGTGACTAGCGTAAACCTGTGCTAATTATTCCCTATGAGGGAGACCATTATCTGAGTATATTGGAAACTGTGTATACTGGTATTAGAACTAGGAAATAGAAAGGGAATACCAAAATCGAGAGACACAGGGTAAAAAAAGACAAACGACTACAAAAGCAATACTTGCAAAACTGTTTGATATAAATCAACTGAACAACTCATGGGAGGAAAGGTAAATGGAGAGGGGGGAGGGGGGAATGAGGGAGGCAGTAACAAACAGTACAAGAAATGTATCCAATGCCTAATGTATGAAAGTGTAACCTCTCTGTACCTCAGTTTGACAATAAAAATTTAACAAAAACAATCCTTTTGTAAAGTGAATAATCATTGCAAGTTTAACACTAAATTCAATTTTATATATTGAATTCTACTAAAATTTATATTTCATAGTACTAAAAACAATTATTCAAAACCTGTGTTTGAGGTTAGAAGTTTATTGTGAACCCATTCACTGATAATGCAGAGAGAAAGAACAGTCCTCAGTCTTGCTTTCTAATTTTTCAAGATTTCTCTGTATTTATTTAGTTTAAATATATGAACACATGGCATTAAAAATAACAAAGTAGAAACTGACATTACTACATAAACATCGACTCTCTGTACTATGACTATATTGTCCAGTATCTTGAATCTAGGGAGTGCAAAGAAATACTTATGAAGTGACTGACTGACTGAATGAATATAACTTAACTTCTCTCCATTGTGGGTTATAGTTATTAGGGGCACACATTTTAGAGAACCTACTCAAAAATTAGGCTCTCAAATAGAACACATGACAGATGACATATAAAATATAGAACATGCCTTTTAAAAGCCATTGAAGATTACAGAAAATACAAAGATAAAAAATAAATTGTTTGAGGTCAATATTGCATATAATTTTGTAAAGATGAAATATGGAGTCATAGATCTCATTTTAACTATAGAACACTTTTAAGGCTTGTCCGTTCTGTATGATTTGCTTCCACATTTTAGCATAGTGTTTATTATTATTATCTAGTACATGTAAAAATAGTGACTAGAAAACTCTCAATCTTTATCACGAATTAATTATTGGATATCTTAAAATAATTCATTGTTATTAATTCATTCTTTTACATATGAGTTTTGCTGCTAATGATCAAAATGAATGACATGGGGGTTGCAGAAGTAAAGTCCTTGCTACTGAATGATTGCACTTAAGGTTTTAAATGTGGAACATTCATGCCAATGGTTATTCTGTCATTAAAACTTTAGCTCAAACTTCACAGAGAACTTAGTGTTAAAGGGACAAAGTTTCATTTCCCATGTGATAAGCTCCAGTAATTTGTAAACAGAAATAAGAGATACATACCTTGGAGAGAACGTCACACGCTGATTGTGGTTGTTACGTGTAGAACTAGATCTCTCTTGGACCTTAAAGACACAATTTAATAATTTGGTGGAATTGGTCTCATTCATAAATTCTTCTGAGTTGTTAATTGATTAGAAATTCGTTCATCTATATTTTCCTAAACATGCAACTTAGAATTTGTATGTCCTATTTTTGTAGTTAATTCTAGCAATATATTAGAACTGCGTAACCTAAACTCTGATGACTTACTTGAATTTTAGCATAGGAAGAAATACTTTAGAACATATAATCAAAGCCCTTCATAGTACTGTTGTGAAATAGGAGGTCTAATAATAAACCTGGCTTTTCTAGTAATTTTGTACCAAGGTAAAGGAACAGCTAGGAAAGTGCTCTATCACTCAAGCCATGTCTCCAACCTAAAGTCAAAGGAAGATCTAAAATAGAATGAACTTCTCAAAATTTAAGAATTTAAGGTAAGTGTCTTAATCACACATTTAAGCTAACTTGAGGTTTTGAAAGGTGGTCATAAACACATACACATCATTAAAATGTCAAGAATCTTAATGTCCCATGTCAAAGAAAGGTATGAGTGTTTTTGTTTGCAATTTGTGCTTTTATAATCAGTGTTCCAAAGACTTTCTGCCTCAAAGGATTTTTACAATTATTATTATTATTTTATGATTATGTAGTTGTACAAAGGGGTTTCAATTCCATAAGAGAATTTGAATTTTACTAATTATATATGTATCAACTAGAATAGAGCACTCAAGAAATATCATTTAAATGAGTCAGCTTCATCAATGGGGAAAATTGAGTTTCTGTTCACCTTTGTATTTTTGCCTTGTTCGTTTAGTTTTGTATTCCTAGGTTTCTACTCACAATAGTCTTTAACTACTGAAAAAAAGGTCATTATGATATGAAATGAGAACAAGATACTTTAGGAAGTATAATGTTATAGTTTTAGAATTCTCATACTGATAAAATTATAGTTTCTACAAACTGTACTAGTCCTAAAAAAACATTTTTCTGATGACTTATCTGGGCTGTTTTACATTCTTGATAGACTGTAGAAAAGTGAAAAACACTGTCAATGTTCACATGTTTTATTAACAAGGGTTTCCAAATATAACCAGCTGCTTGGTAGAATGCACCTAACTATTTTTTTCTGCTTTTAATTCAGATAACTGGCATTACATCAATCCAGTGAAAACTGCTTAATTTATGGACTAGCTTTCAGGAAGATTTACTTTATTTTATTCAGAGATTTGGTCTTACTATTTTGCCCAGATTGGCCTTGAACTCCTGGGCTCAAGTAATCTCCTTGCCTTTGACCCAAAATAGCTAGGTATTATATTATTAAAGGTATGTACCATTAAAATCTTCTGCTGAAGAGCTTATCAACAATAATAATATAGTCCAAAATAAGCAAAATTGATACTGAGGAAAAATACTAAAGATAAAGTTCAGAAAGGGAAAAGTGAAATAATTAGTAAAAGTAGCATAGGCTAAGAGATACAATGAATTCCAAGACAAATTCAGCACATACATTTCCTGATTACAGTGTAATGCTTAAGGTAAGAAATTATTGCCTGGGGTTACAAGTTATATACTAAGGTGGAGAGGAAGATACTGCTTCCTCTTATTAAATAATGCAATACAGTTCATGGTCCTGAAAATGGCTAGTATTTATAAAGCAATAGCCTCAGTTACTTGCTACACATGACTGTTAGTATTGAGGGAACAGGAAAAATGTATTGTAAAAGAATTATCTCTGAAAGAATTTATAGTAATCTCCTCTGGAGCATTTTAGGTTGCTTAATATCTTGTACTGACTAGGCACAACATTGGGACTCATGACTGACCATCAATAAGGCAAGAGCTAGTGTTCTTCATTCATGTACTCACTAATATATCTATCTTAGTAACTAAAATTTTTAAATGATTGGCTGTGTGAAATCCTGGCTATGGTAATGTTAACATAACAACCAAGCCCACAACTGTAGTCTCATTAAAGCATGTATTAAATGGGATAACACTAATGTAGTCATGAAAAGAGACATACCCTGATAGTGAGTATGACTTAATTGTTCCCATAAGTATAAAAATAATAAGCCACAGATTAGTTTATATCACAAATAGCATCCTAGATCAGAGACAAGGAAAAACATGTGTCTGATAATGATACAAACTGAGCTACCACATTTTTCATGAATAATATTTTTACTTAAAGAATGATCAACAAACTTTGTTCAAACTATGGTTTCCTGGTAGATATTTTATTTTAAATGAATGAAGTAAATCTGTTAAATCTGTTAATCTTCGTTCTCAATGATAAAAATTCAAGCTTTCAAAGGAAAAATTAAAAATACATAAACTATATGCCACAGAGCACTTGACAGTTTAAGGTGATATTGGCAAATGTGGCTTTTTGATACCATATAATGAAGTACGCAAACAACTATATGCACCATAAACGAGTCTTTTCTAATGAATGAAAGCATGATGTTAAAAATCATGCATCACCAAAATATCTATTCTCAACACAAGCTGCCTCATAGATTTTATAATTGATAATTATACAAAATTTCATCAGTGTAATTTTAGATTCCACTTGTCTAGTTTGTGGTATATTATCAGAATATGTACAATTTTCTGGAAAACATACAAATTCTCCCTTTCCAACTACCTATATATGAGATGCCAGCTTTTACTCATAGACTTCAACCAAAACAACATATGGTCACAGAGTGAATACTGAAGAAAATATGAAAGTCCAACTTTTTTTCTATTAAGACATATTATAGTAAAGTGATCTGAAAAAACAGTAAAACAATGCTAGTATTTCTAAACTTTTATTTTGGAAAATAGATATTTTTCATTAAAATTTATATGTTGTTGAATAATTGATTCTTTTTAAAGAATTAAAATGTTTATCATCTAGGGAGTTTTAATGAGTTAAATATTGAATGACAGTGCATATAATCAACTAAAGCTTTGTGGTGTCCTCAATATTTAAGATTATAAAGAAAATTTCAGGAACCACTACTTAAGGCCTTTATTAATGTCGTAGTAACTCATACTGGGAGTTTTACCTCATCTTCAATAAGATTTGGAACAAATGGCTGCATGGGTTCTATTTGGACTTTGGACTGAATGAACTATTTCATCATTGTATGATTATTCATCTTGTTTGTCCTTTGACACAAAAAAGATTGTATTTTAATTTTAGTTCAAATGTAAATGATAGGAACAACTCCACCATTCTAGTACATAACTGAAAAGAATAACTTCCACATATAAAACATGATTTATACCAGTAGTTTTAGGTAGTTTTTTATTCTTAGTCCCTTTTAGAGTTTGAAGAATGCTACAGATTCTCTACAGAAAACTGCATATAGATGTATGGATTTGCATATATTTCGAGAGGAATTGCTACATCTTAAAGCTCATCTATGGGAAGTGGATTAAAACATCTGGTCTAAAGCTCTATAACTCATAAACTCACCAACTTTTCACATTTAGTAAACTGTTATAGTAGATAAGTTTTATCTTTCTGAGGAATAGAAGATCTGTAATATAGAGATGTAAATATTCCTCCCTAAATATCCTGAAGGACTTCAGAAACTTTGTGTTTCTCTTTAAGTCAAGCAATACCATCTCTTCTACTTAAGGAATGTAATAGTCATTTGTAATGAATGTGGAATGAGTTGGCCCATCAAAGTAAGTCTCTAAACTCAGGTATTCTAAATTCAGGTCTCTAAATTCAGATATTCAAATATGACTGTTATTTCCTTTAGGTTTTCTTTAAGGACTACAGATAAAGATAGGAATGTCTTTACAAGAACTTAGGATAATGGAACTAGGAAGTTTGACCACTTTCAGCTTTTTTTTTTTTTTTTTTGCCAGTCCTGGGCCTTGGACTCAGGGCTTGAGCACTGTCCCTGGCTTCTCTTTGCTCAAGGCTAGCACTCTGCCACTTGAGCCACAGCGCCACTCCTGGCTGTTTTCTATATATGTGGTGCTGGGGAATTGACCCCAGGGCTTCATGTATAGGAGGCAAGCACTCTTGCCAATAGGCCATATTCCCAGCCCTCGGCTATTTTAAAATGGCTTCCTGCATATATATTAAAATAATGAATTACAATAAGTATATACTATGCTGATAGCACTACAAGCCTTTCAGAGATAAATGAAAGTATTTTTCCTAATGTAAAACCTATTAGGTCTGGCTGGTCAATAGGGCTCATTGACAGTAGTCATTAACATGCTAGTTGACCTAATTTCTCCCAAATATCACCAGTTCAGACTCAAATCTTCCCTCTTCCATTTGGTTTCTTTTCTCTTTATATTCTAGGAGCTATATATCCATTTCCTCTTTTTAGTCTTCCTTCTTGATGCTTTTCCTTTTTCTTATGTCGAGCATGCCAAGAAATTGCCATTTGTTCAATTGATTCAATGTGCACAAACCTTTATCTAGAATTCAGATAAGGTTATCTGTAATTACTCCATCAATTATTATTAAGTTAGTGGATGTAGATAATAAGGTTTAATTTAGTATCACCATAATACCTTTTTTTGTAAATGGGTGCTGAAAGTACTAGAAAACAAATGTTTTTCCTAGTCTTCTTTTCTGACCACATTAATTTGCTTTTGAATCTCAAAAACTCTTCATTATCTGATCAGTGTTGCCAGCTTGTATCTAACAACTGCAGATAAATATTATCCATCTATATTAGAGAATTTTGAAATAATATTTTATTGATGGTTCCTAAATAAGATAGAAGTTAACACATTATATCCTATGAAGCAGGCACTCTACCACTAGGCCATATTCCCAACAGAAGTTAACAAATTATACTCTACAATTTAATATGGGCAGATATTAAGTTATAACTGTTTTTATAGTATATTGTCTATGCAGCCATGTCATTGATTCATTACACAAAGGTGGTGATGAATTAGAGAGAGAAGTTATAAATATTATTGAAATTTATAAAGATAAAGGTTGCAGACTGAAAATAGTAATTTCTTGTTAAGGGAATAATAGGTAGAAAACTAATAAAGCTGTATATCTAAAGACACATTATTTGAACAGCTTTTTTCCATATTTGATCAGACTAGCTAGAAACATGAAAATTCTTTTGAAAGAAAAACAAACATAAGCATTAACTAGCACGTGGGAAAACATGAAAAAATAGCACCCTTACATTTTCAACTTGTCTCAGTTCCTCCTCATGCTGATTAAAGATGTCCTCCCATCTGCGTTGGCGCCTTTGTCTGCGGGCTTCTACATCTTCAAGTTCAAGCTGTTCAGTTCTCCGTAAGGACTTTGCCCTAAACCTTTTTGGTGAAAGTCTTTTTGCTAATGCTTGCCTTAAACTAGAAACTTTTGATTTTTTCTTCCTAGTCTGTTCTGGTTGAGTGTAAAACATGTTCAGTGAGAGGTTTTCTATCAGGCTTTGCAGTGGACCAAGTGGCTTTGAGCTACATGCATTTGGTGCGTGAAGCAAGTCTCTTGAGAGTCCCTCTATCAGAGCTTGAACTGACTCAACTGCCTGTGAGGTCTCTAGTGTCCAGGCCTGTGGCTGAGGTGACTCTTCATTTCCCTCCCTTACTGGAATGAGCACCTGAGTATCCAAATGTAGTGGCAAGAGAACATGGTGGTTCTGTGAGAGCAGGGGCAGGAACACTTGGGCATGTACTAGCAATGTCTCAGGTGCCTGAGCCTCTATCTCAGCCTCTGCAGGCTCAGCAGCCTGTTCCTGTACCTCTGGCTGTTCAGGTGCTTGGTTCTCGTCCAGATGCTGTTCAGGAAGCTGGTTCTGCCCCTGCCTTTGTTCAGCAGCCCGGCCTTGTCTTTGTGGTTGTTCAGGTACCCGATCTTGCCCCTGAAATTCCTCTGGCACCTGGTCCAGATCTTGAGGCTGTTCTGATGCTAGGGCTTGAACCTGTGCCTGGGCCTGCACCTGAGACTGTTTCTGGGCCTGTTCTGGTGCCTGTTTGTGGTCCTTTGCCAAGGCCTGTTTCTGTGCCTGAGCCTGAGCCTCTTTCTTTTTCTGGGCCTGAGCCTGTTGTTTTTTGGGGATGGAGCTCTGTATCTGTGAAAGCCTAGGCATCTTGCCCTGAGCCTGTAGTGGCATGAACATCCCAGATATTCTCCGTAGTCGTGGGGGTGCCTTAATCTCCATGTGTAGAGGCCTAAATGCAGTACCCTTCACCTGACCTTGTAGTGGCATGAAAACCCTAGCTGCATTGTGTAATTGTTGAGGTTCCTGCACCTGACCCTGTAGAGGCCTTTGTGTACTGTCCGGTGGCTGTATGGGCATGAACATCCTATATGCCCCTTGAAGTTGCTCAAGTGCCTGAACCTGTGGCTCTTCTTCATCAGGTAACCACCTCGGCTGAGCGGGTTCTCCATGAAGGACTCTAAGTGGTCTGCATCTGCTGCTGGTTGGTATTCTTAAAAGTTCATGAGTACAAGAGGATCCTCTGAAATAAACGTACAAATGATTGCCATGCAATTAGCTTTCAGTGGAATAGAGCCATCCAGGAGAATTGCTATCACTTTAAAAGATGGATTTTTTTTTTTTGCAGAAAGGATATTTAAGTATTTTTTCTGGATTTTCCTATAATATCTGAAATATTGTGCTGATAATATTTATAATGGTAATATATTAAACTGTTAATGGAGTCTGATAATCTATTGACCATACTGTTGCTACATATGAAGCATACTTTGGGTAGTAAAAACTATTTTCTCAGTATTTCCCATCATTATCACATGGAACTAGATATGTTATTTTACATATTGGTAAGGATTAAGTTGTTCTGATATAAAAACAACAGTATGGAGTCAAGTGCTTTATGTAAATTGCTATCATCAAAGTATATATGCAAATTATTTGACTTACCTGAATCTTCTCATGGTGTACTGTTCCTTAATAGCTTCTCTTTCAAAAACCAGAGGGATCCCTTTTTATAAAAGAGAAAAAGCAAAGATGGATTTAATTCACCTTAGTCACTTCATCCTGCAATGCTCAATATGTAGACTGAATTCATAAGGACAAACAGCCTTTCAAGTGCCCTGAATGGTGATGTAAACTATATTCTATGCCTACAATAGCATGTAACTATTTCAAGAAGATTCATTTCTGTGGTTATAGGAAAGGCAATGTAGCAATATACTAGCTCCAGTTATAAAGAGAAAGAAAACGGAATGGGGAAAATGGAGAATGGGACAAAAACACAGACTGTATGGCTTGGGATTAAAAATTTAATTCTTTGTTTTGTTTGTTTTAATACATCTGAAACATTCCACCGCTTTTCTGTCAGTTATGCTGCTACTATTGACAGAGGATTGCAAATTGAAGATATTCTTATTCTTTTGAATTTTCTATATGAAAATGAACATGACAAATACATTTATATCTTCAGCATAAAGGTCATATAAATTGGAACTTTTCCTGCAAGTACCATTGTGGAAATCATATAACTCTGGATATTAGGCCCATGTGTTGTTTTTATGCATTCATTAGGGACTAGCTGGTCTCTGCGCTGTACCTCTAATACTTTCATCACGAGGTGTAAAATGTTAATGTTTTCATTTGAAAACAGGATGTGTATAGTTTTACACAAGGAAAAAGCATCAATCACTGCAGTAAATCCTATAGCTGAACTGATGCTTGTTTGTTATCTTCTTCTGGTTCCCTGTTCCCATTATTACTCTTTACCCTGAATACAGTCTCTAAAATGAAATGTAGGGAAAATGATAAATATAAATTACAGTTTCCTCTTTCTAAACACAAGATTTCTAGAAAATCATCCTGTATTTTGACCGTTGATTATTACTTCTACTGTATGAATTAGTTCCAATAGTTATGTCTTATAATTGGATATTAGTACATAAGATGAACTTCAGGGCTGGGAATGTGGCCTAGTGGTAGAGTGCTTGGGTAGCATGCACGAAGCCCTGGATTCGATTCCTCAGCACCACATAAACAGAAAAGGCCAGAAGTGGCACTGTGGCTCAAGTGGTAGAGTGCTAGCCTTGAACAAAAAGAAACCAGGAACAGTGCTCAGACCCTGAGTTCGAGCCCCAGGACTGGCAAAAAAAGAGAGAGATGAACTTCATGTAGTATACAAAATTAGCATTTAACAAATGCTTACAGACTCATTTATGAATTAAAATATTTGCTTAACATTGTCTTGTCACCAAATTCTATTCAAGGCATTCAAGATCTTTAAATATGTAACTACTTGACAGGTCTAATGGACAACAATGCGTAATCTCACAGGTAAGTGCTCTGGCAAGAAGCAATCAATTAAATGAAAGCACATATTATTAGAAAAAACTAAATATTGAAGCCCTGAAAGTTTCATTTTCAACCTAATTATGTAATAACATTTTTTTTCTTAGAGATAATAAAGGAAAGCTGGGTACTGGTAGCTCATGCCTATAAATCTAGCTACTCAGGAGCTAAGATCTGGGGATCACAACTCAAAGCCAGCAAAAAAGAAAGAAATGGAGCTGTGGCTGAACTGAAAGAGCACCAGCCTTGAGCAAAAAAGCAAATAGACAGCTCCTACACCCTGATTTCAAGTTCTTGCTCTCTCTCACTCTCGCTCTCTTTCACTCGCTTGCTCTCTCACTTGATCGCACCCACACACAAGAAAATAAAGGAGTGAATTTTGTTTTCATCTGAATGCTCATTCCTGTGATTAAAAATTCCACATGTTCTACCTTTTTTCTCTCTTTTCTTAATGATTCCAATAAGATGCTTTGTTAATGACTCCACAATATGCCGCTCATGTTTTATATTGTGAACAAATGGGTGCTGAAGCATGTTCGTAGAAGTAGGACGAAACAGAAAGTTTTTTATCATGCACTTTTCCATGAAATTGTGGAACTTGCGGGACCTAAAAAAGATTCAGAGGAATAGAAGAGAATCTTCAGTCCTGCCACATGTCTTTTTATCCCACCTACAGGCCACTTTAATGATAATATTTTTGAAAGAGTTGCCTCTAGTTATAATTGTCTTTTCTATTAGCAGATATCATGGAATGTGACAGTATACATTATACAATGAGGTTATTTAAGCTTCAGAAAAAGAGGCCAGATAAACAATACTTTCTATCCAGATAATAATTTCAAAGAATACAGCAGTATGAACATGGTAAAAGTTCATGCAGTGATATTACAATTAAACAGTTAATATGATATATGTAGTCTGTGATACTAGATTGCTCTTCCCCAGAACAGTTATCCTCTGAAGCCTAAATGCTTCATTTATGTTGTGCACAGATACAAAGGGGCATAGATACAAAGATGCAAAAGGAAGGTGCTTAACTAAACCACCATAAAAATAGCTCATGGAAGAAGATGTGGCTAGATCTCTTTCATCTGTGAAAAGGGTTCAGCTGAATTACAAGGACAAATGCCAGCAATCAAATCATAGTCATCACATAGAGTGAAAGAAGTAAATACTAAGAATAAGCCAGAGTGTAATGAAATCAACAAGAATTTTCAAGTTTGCCTGACTTGTTCCCTCTGGAAGAATTAGCACTCTGTTTTAGGTGTGTGGATATTTAATTTCATGGACTGATGGGCTGGTCATCACAATCACTGCCTATCAATGCTCAGTGAGAAAAATGCCCCCCCCCCCAAATTACTATTGGTTCCTCTCATCTGGGAAACATCTGAAAAAATGCCCAATAAAGACAGGGCAGTAATATCTTCCTTTGAGAATATTACTTCTTTCTAGCTGGATACTTAGCTCTTGAAGAAAATTGATTATTTAGATTTTCCAGGTATGACTCCTGGATTATCATAACTATTTTCCAACAAAGATGGCGAAGAACTGACCAAATGAATGAGAACTGATATACAAAAATACAAAATCAAATGTGTTTAAGACAATGAGATTAAGACATTAATCTTTACCATCCACTGGATTTGACTGTGGGGGCAGATTCACGCAAAATAACGAACAGGGCTTCCAAGGGCTGAAGATTACATAGAGCTGTAAAGGGAAATTGATAGGTTTACCAACAATGCAAAGGATCACTAAAGCACACTCCTCACGCCAGAGGTATTGTCTATTCTTCTATGCATCCTGCTGAATAAACACTAAGGGATGAAGATCTACATAAGAATGCAAAAAGCACAAAAATTGCACTAGATAGTATTCTATAACATCAATGTTACTAGGTGTGGCAAATAATTCAGTTAGATAAAAATTTGAATCTGGGCATCAGTCACTCACATCTGCAATCCTGCCTACTCAGCAGGCTAAGATTTGAGGACCATGGCTTTTTGTGGATTAATTGGAAATGGAGTTCCATGGACTTTTCTTCCTGGACTGGCTTTGAACTATGCTTCTCTGGACCTCAGCCTCCTCAGTATCTAGGATTACAGGTGTGAGCCACTGTCTTCTGGCACCAGAACAATTTTTATTAGGGTGAAACAAATACTGTTGTTCAAAGGTCATGCTTTGTTCTTAATTACATAGTTATACCCTCATAGAAGGTGCAGGCTTCTAATTGAGGGCAGACTTAACTTCAACTTCACAAAATCAGGATCATGTTTGACTCTTATTTCCTTTACTGTGTTTGATCAGTCACAAGATATTGTTCTTTAAAAATGAGTCTGTACCATACTAAACAGTTGTCATTTATTAACATCTGAGCATCAATCAATTGACAACATCTTTCAGGGTCACAGAGGAGGCAAGTTTTAATTACTGGAAGGGACAAGGTAGGGTGAGCAAAAGCTCAATGGAAGCTCTGGGTGATTTCCTATATGGTCTTATTTTAGTAATTCCTATAAGTGCTATTTCTAAACTATATCTCATAACATTGCCTAAATATACAGAAGAGGTCTACTCTTTTGAAATAGTAAATCTCCTTTTAAAAACAAAACTCTTCAGAGGTTGGACACATGTTAAACTGGGCCTTAGTGTGAAGTAGTTCAATATGATTTATTCCTAACACATGTTGAGACCTGAAGAAATCTAAATACTGAAGGAATGAATCTTATGATGGGACAGGGTATATTTGAGTCATGACGCACTTTGCTTAATATAGACATGAGGTGTGAAAGACGAACATTACAAGGAATAAAAGCAGAGCTCTGTACAGTCCACAATATTAAAACTAATTTCTGGGCTGGGGATATGGCGTAGTGGCAAGAGTGCCTGCCTCGGATACACGAGGCCCTAGGTTCGATTCCCCAGCACCACATATACAGAAAACCGCCAGAAGCGGTGCTGTGGCTCAAGCGGCAGAGTGCTAGCCTTGAGCGAGAAGAAGCCAGGGACAGTGCTCAGGCCCTGAGTCCAAGGCCCAGGACTGGCAAAAACAACAACAACAACAACAAAAAAAAACAAACTAATTTCTACAGTATCATGAAGTAGAGAAATACGAAGGTAAATAGACTACTACATATACTTAATAAGGATAGGCTGTTGACCCTATTCTGCTTCTCAATCAGGAAACTTCAAATATACTTAAATGACAGAGGTTATGTGATATGTGTATACTATTGGGTATTTGAATAATTACAAGCAATATCTGACCTCAAAAATAATAAAGATTCCCATGTTGTTTGAATTCCTACCCAGAACCTAAGAACTGAAGGTCATGCATACAAGAAGGTCTCTCTCGTCTCTTCTTAAAGGCCTTATCCCCTTTCCTTTCATTGAGAAGCTATTTTTAATTTTTATTGTCAAACTGATGTACAGAGAGGTTATAGTTTCATACGTGAGGCATTGGATACATTTCTTGTACTGTTTGTTACCTCTTCCCTCATTCCATCTCCCCCCTCCCCCTTTTCCTTTCACGCCATGAGTTGTTCAGTTGATTTACACCAAACAGTTTTGCAAGTATTGCTTTTGTAGTCATTTGTCTTTTTACCCTGTGTCTCTCGATTTTGGTATTCCCTTTCAGTTTCCTAGTTCTAATACCAGTATACATGGTTTCCAATGAACTCAGATAAGAAACAGAGATAGTGCAGGTACAACCACAGGAAGGAGATACAAGAGGGTCATCAATAATAGAAGCTACGGTTTCACATCACATGTTGAAAGTAATTACAACAGTGATATGACAGTCGTTTCCATAACATGGAGTTCATTTCACTTAGCATCATCTTACGTGTTCATAAGGGTATGGCTATTGGGCTCTTGTGATCCTCTGCTGTGACTAGCGTAAACCTGTGCTAATTATTCCCTATGAGGGAGACCATAGAGTCCATGCTTCTTTGGGTCTGGCTCACTTCACTTAGTATATTTTTTTCCAAGTTCTTCCATTTCCTTATGAATGGGGCAATGTCATTCTTTCTGATAGAGGCATAAAATTCCATTGTGTATATGTACCACATTTTCCTGATCCATTCGCCTACTGACGGGCATCTGGGTTGGTTCCATATTCTAGCTATGGCAAATTGTGCTGTGATGAACATTGTTGTGCTGGTGGCTTTAGTGTGTTCTTGTTTGTGGTCTTTTGGGTAGATGCCCAAAAGTGGGGCTGCTGGGTCATAGGGGAGTTCTATGTTCAGCCTTCTGAGGAATCTCCACAGAGCTTTCCAGAGTGGCTAAACCAGTTTACATTCCCACCAACAATGAAGTAGGGTTCCCTTTTGGCCACATCCCCTCCAACATTTGTTATTGTTAGTTTTCTTGATATAGGACTTTCTTACTGGGGTGAGATGGAATCTCAATTTAGTTTTGGTCTGCATTTCTTTTATGGCCAGTGATGTAGAGCACTTTTTCACAAATGGTGTTGGAAAAACTGGTTCAACACATGCAACAAACTAAAACTAGATCCTTATATATCACCCTGCACAAAAATTAATTCCAAATGGACCAAAAACCTCAAAATCAATCACTAAATCAAAAACACTAAAGGAAGGAGTAGGAGAAACACTTGGGCTCCTTGGCACAGGACTGAACTTCCTTAACAAAGACACACAAATGCTACAAATCAAAGAAAGGATGGACAAATGGGACTGCATCAAACTGTAGAGCTTCTGCAGGGCAAAGGACATAGCTCACAAGATAAACAGAAAGCACACACATTGGGAAATATCTTTACCGGCCATACAACGAACAAAGGCCTCATATCTAAAACATATGCAGAACTAAAAAAATTACAAAACAAAACTGCAAAGAACCAATAGCCCTCTCAACAAGTGGGCCAAAGACTTAAAAAGAGACTTCTCTGATGAGGAAGTGAGAATGGCCAAGAGAAGCTATTCTTGTTTTGTTTCCCCATGACAGATTCACTGAAGAAAGACCAGAGGGAGATAGTTTTGTGTCTGGATCTCAAAGGGCAGTATCAGATAACTGTGGCTTTGGAAAGCCATCCCCTCTGAGAAGATAATTGACATAACCTGAGGGATTGCTAATGTTAATGAAAATCACATTTATGCAAAGTCAAGGGTCCAGAAAATAAAACAGACTTAAGAAGGAAATGCTTTTAATGAGGTGGTTGTCTAATGTTGCCCATGATCAAAGCCTCACTACTGCAATGACTTATCTAGGCTGGCTGGCCTTAATATTGAGAGTTCACAATGTTCTGAGTTTCACTCAGTTTTTCAAAGAGGCTTGCTGTTTGCATATTGTGCCCATCACCTTCTCTACTCCCTTCTGTGAGTTTGTTCTTCATTCCCTTTTTTTCCTCCCATGACTTAATTTGATATTTTGGCATAAAAATGCTTCTCTTTGGGAAACACTTGTGGAGTACTCCAAAACAATGGGAAAAGATTTGGTCATGCGTTTTGTATGACGAGTTGATACAGTTATGCATTATAATCAAACCCATGTATTGATAGCAGTATGAAATACTATATTGCACATTTAAAGAGAGAAGAGAGGGCAGTGGAGAAATAAAATGTGAAGAAAAGAAGAAGGCAGAAGAGAAGGGGAAGAGGAGAAGAGCTATTGCTATTCCTCTGTGTAGCATCTTTTCCAAACAAATAATCATATCAGGAATAATTTCTATCTCCAAGTCTGAGTTTGATTTTATATATGAAGCTTATGAAATAGTCTTTTCATTTTAATATTTTCCGATATGAATTTTTATGCAAGTCTTGGAGCTTGAACTTAGGGCTGGAGTGCTGTTCCTAGACTTCTTTGCCCAAGGCTAGCACTTTACCACTTGAGCCACAATTCCATTTCTGGATTTTATTTGTGGTTCATTGAAGATATGAATCTCATAGGCTTTACTGCCCAAGCTGTCTTTGAACCATGATCCTCAGATCTCAGCTTTCTGAGTAGCTAGGATTACATGTGAGAGTTACCAGTGCATGCCCCAACATGAATTTTTATTCATCCTACTTAGGGACTTTGCAATTTGGGGTACTAGAGGCAGTAGTAAATTGATCCCCACATCTGTCAAAGCTTTATTTCAGCTCCTGTTTAGTATCCTAGGAGACACCAGAAATTCCCAACAATTATATTGCCATAATTCCCTTAAATTTCCTCCCTTCCTTGTAACACAAAGCAAAGATAATTCAAGTTTATAAACCTCAGTGGGTAAATGTTATAAAGACAGAACATACAGGAACATGAGGCATTTAAACACTTTGTTTTAAGTACTGAAGAAAGCAAATGTAAGAGCAAATGTGCTATGGAGTCATACATTAAGTCAATATCAACCATTTATACCCAAGTTTCTGTCATTTTTGTTTTCCTAGTAGAAAGCAGTAATTTGAGAGGAAAGGATGTGACTGTGTTGGTTAAATGATGAGGGAGTAGGGGATACAATAAAAAGTGGTTAAGTGCATTGGAGTGGCTGAAGGGCAACAACAAGGAAGCAAGGATGTGTTGGTAAGCATTGGTTCAATTTCAGTGAATCACCGGAGGATCTTCTCAATTATTCTATCGCAGAAAAATTATGACTGTAGAAATGATCCAAACCAAATATTTCACCAGTTAGTATGAACTAGAATGCCTTGAAATTCTAGCTGCTCAAGACTGTCAGGACGAAATAATGTTGAGTCAGCCTAAAATAAGGATCAAAGAAAGATAAGAGGATAGGCTATTTTTAAATATCCAAAACTTGTGACTCTGACAAAAGCATTTTGAAATCACTGAAAGGGCCACCATTTGGCAGATATTGGGACACCTCTACGGCCATGTAAAGCTGATTGGTGCAAGAAGAACTCCTGCCATCTTTCACATAGAGTATATTTCCTAACCCCTTGCATCACAGGAAATATTTTTACTTACGTGGAGCCCCTTCTGCCATTTCAATAGCAGTGATTCCCACAGACCAAACATCACTCTACAAAACAAAAAAAAAATCACAAAAATTAGTTAAAGTGGTGCATTTGTAGCGTTAAGAATCCTAAGTTTCATTATTGGTTGTTATTATAAGAGCTTAGGACCGATCAATATCTTCTTATGCAACAGGTTGCTATGGTTCTGTGAAAGGAAAGTTCACATTGGATGTATTGTTATTGTTGCCTAACTTGAAATATCAAAAAGAACTCATCATAAAGAAGTCTTAATATATAGATTCACAAGCCATGTAATTCTAAGCAAATGCTTTTACTCTCTGTTCCTCCATTTCATTCTCTGTAAAT
The DNA here is from genome assembly GCF_023159225.1 of Perognathus longimembris pacificus. Classification (NCBI taxonomy): domain Eukaryota; kingdom Metazoa; phylum Chordata; class Mammalia; order Rodentia; family Heteromyidae; genus Perognathus; species Perognathus longimembris. The sequence continues at coordinate 35,474,133 of NC_063188.1, forward strand.
GAAAATTATAATATATATTTCATAGGTCTAGTGTGCAGTGTGTAATAATACATATGTATGCATCTATACTCATATTAAATGTACAAAATATATTTAATTCTTTACATGATAAACTCTAATATGTTACATAGTTACATATGTAAGTATATATTTATGTATTATATATATACACACACACACACATACACTTTTCGTCAGCTGCTCAAAAACATAAACTGAGGCTAGAATTATCAAGAAGATCTTGCAAATTACTCTCACCATTATTAACTGCACTTGGTCTTTCAGGGTGTAGAAAGAGGACAGGGGGTAGTAGTACATTGGCTGAACAGCTATTAATTCTAATTTTTGGAAACCCAGTTTATAAATAAATCTCTTAGCTTCAATTTTATGATAGGCAGAGATTAAGCTTCCTTTTAGTTACATGGGGATACCAATCCCTTGATAAAAACCTTGACAGGATGCAAAATATATAGGTATAAAGTACTATTTTTATAACAGGACACTTAAAGAGTTTTATGCTTCCACAGTTTCTATAGCTCCTAATAAAACACTGAACATGGAATAGGCCTTCTGTAAATAATTGCTTTTCAGATCTAGAAAGGGCATTTAAGGAAATGGAAAAGAGATGGAACTTAAATTAATCAACTTCAAGTATTGAATCCTAGATTCTACACAGGGAGACCACAATGAATTGTTTGGATGACTTACGATGTGGAAAGTGAGTGAGGTTTTTCCCAGTCTATAGCAAATGGAGAGTTTCCCTTTCCACATCGGTGTTCTGAAATGTGTACATAGATGTATATTGTCCAAATTGCAGCTTCCATGGAAAATTTTTTTTTGGCAGTCCTGGACTCAGGGCCTGAGCACTGTCCCTGGCTTCTTTTTGCTCAAGGCTAGCACTCTGCCACTTGAGAATTCCATGGAAATTTTAATAAATAGCATGGCTTGTTACTTAATTTGTCTATTTTAATGATTTTATGAAGTTTTAGAAGTGAACCATGAACCAAGGATTTTCTCCATTACTCTTAACTAATCAAATAATTTTTGTTTCTTTTTGGAGTTAGGTTATTATGAAATTTAACAATTGCCTTTACTTGTAATTATTTTAAAGTTTCCAAAGCCTTTTGCCCTTGGAAGTTAACTTTCCAAATAAACTCATTTTGCCAAGTTGCAAGCAATATGAACTAGACCTTCTACGTCAAATCTGAATAATTCCAATGGCCTACTTTGTCTACATTTGTAGAAAATAGTATTTTCATGCATACTATCAAAACCACAAATAGGAATAAAGGCTAGTACTGTATTTCCTATTCGAGTTAATGCGAAAGGAAGGCTGGTTGCTTTTCTTCTTTCACTTTATCATTAAAATAAATTCCAGTAAAAATCCTTTCCAAATGATTCCCTCTGAAAGTTCACTCACTCTGTAATCATAGGAGCGTCGTGGGTCCTCATCACAGTTAATCACTTCAGGTGCCATCCAGTATGGTGTCCCAATGAAGCTATTTCTCCTTCCATTAGTTCTGCTCACCTGCGCGCTCACTCCAAAATCAACTGCAAAATTCAGCAGATGTCAAAATAATTAATCAAGAACAAAAAGCTCAATAAATGATTGCTTTCACTTGGAAAGCCAATACAAAAGCCACAATGGATAACAGATTTTCATTCCAGCCCTGAAAACTTTACCATGAAGTCTACTCCAGGAATACTGGGAAATAAGCTTTTGCTGCTATTTATGTTGGAATGAGACTCAACAGAGCTATTATAAATCTACAGTAGGTTTGGCTGAATGTTTATCATGAATATTAAGAAAAAAGCTCCATCGGTACACCATGAATCTCGGAAATGATAACATATGTAGTGTTTGGACCTACCACCAACTTGGAGAAATAGCAGTATAAGCAGTGTCTAAGAAATATAAAACTTAGTAGCCATTGGTAAGTTTCACTCATGACATTATAACATCCTATCACTTGATAAAGAAAAAAAGTCTTCTTCTAGAATTTAAACGCTTACACAGATTTTTCTGAGTCAAAAACCACATATTTACTGTTGTACCCATATCTTAAGCTATAACAGTTCATGTTCCTATTCATCTGTGGGATACATTAGAAGACAATATTTAGTATGGTATCCCTAGAAACCGACAGAAAAAAGGCTGAAATAGACTGGTGTTATTTATTCCAGAAAAAAATAAGACGAGGATGAAAAATGAAGTAGATTTTCTAATTTAGAATGGTTTCCAGGAATCTAGAGGATTTCAGACGAAACTGACTGAATAGCAGGTTGAAGAATTTAGAGGAAGCGAAGAAAAAGGGGAACAAAACTAATAGTTTTAAGGCAGTCTTTCGAGAAGGATTTAGTAAAAACAAAAAATATTAAGAATATTGTCAAGATCACCATTAGTGTTACACAGTCTCATTGTTACGTGATTTTTCATTATAAAGAAATAGGTTTAATCCATATTGAAACTATTCTTAATGGCCAGCTTTAAGTGCCAAGAAATGCCTATGAATGCCATAAACTGATGTGTGATATGCATCCAGAGAAGAAAATGAAATGAGAAAAGGCTACAAAAGATAAAAAAGGGAATGAGAAAAAAAGAAAAACTCAAATTACAATAAAAAGGTAGAGTTAAAACTTTAACAGTGGTATAATCTTTGTAATAGAAGGGACCAGGATTTGACAATTATTGATCAATTCTAATCACAATATAAGCATTTTCTCTTTTTTTGCTGTCATTTCTTGTGGCAATCATTAGATTTGCTTTCTGAAATCTCATTATTTTGCTTAAAGAAAAGCTAAGATCTGAGACATCAAAGACAAAATGTGTAAATATTATGTGTAAGTTGGCCTGATTAAACTCCAATCCAAAGTGTAACTCTTTTGTAAATCAACTTAATGATAATAAGAAAATATAACCTTGAATCCTGTACAAAAAGGTCTTTGCTCCAGAGTAAAGTACATTAACATTCGTGCAGAATCTTTGTGACAGATAATTCAATGATATTTTGCTTATAATTTACATACTGTGGTGCAAATGACTGGGTTGCCTATCCACTTGGCTCAAGTGCAAGGAATTTTTGCTCTATATGGGAATATGGTGTTTGGCCCATTTGAATTAGAAATCTATGTGTCTCACATGTATCTGAACATAGTTTCTTAAAATTGTTTTTTGTTTTTTTTAATATATATTTTTTATTATCGAACTGAATTACTGAGAGGTGACAGTTTCATACATTAGGCATTAGATACATTTCTTGTACTGTTTGTTACCTCGTTCCTCATTCCCCCCTCACCCTCTCCTTTTCCCTCCCCCCCCATGAGTTGTTCAGTTCTTCAGTTCATTTTCACCAAACAGTTTGTAAGTATTGCTTTTGTAGTTGTTTGTCTTTTTTTACCCCGTGTCTCTCATTGGTATTCCCGTCCAATTTCCTGGTTCTAATACCAGTATAGCTGGTTTCCAATATACTCAGATAAGATACAGAGAGAGTGTAGGTACAACCACAGGAAGGTGATACAGGAATATCATCAGTAATAGAGGCTACAGTTACATATGGCACGTTGAAAGTAATTACAACTGTGATATAACAATCGTTTCCATAACATGGAGTTCATTTCACTTAGTATTATCTTATGTGTTCACAAGGATATAGCTATTGGGCTCCTGTGATCCTCTGCTGTGACTTGCCTAAACCTGTGCTAATTATTCCCTATAAGGGAGACCGTATAGTCCATGTTTCTTTGGGTCTGGCTCACTTCACTTAGTATAAGTTTTTCCAAGTCCTTCCATTTCTTAAAAATGGGGCAATGTCATTCTTTCTGATAGAGGCATAAAATTCCATTGTGTATATGTACCACATTTTCCTGATCCACTCATCTACTGAGGGGCTTCTGGGTTGGTTCCAGATTCTAGCTATGACAAACTAAAGCCATTCCCTTTAAAGTCAGGAACAAGGCAGGGATGTCCACTCTCTCCCCTTCTCTTCAACATAGTACTAGAATTCCTAGCCAGAGTAATTAGGCAAGAAAAAAAATATAAAGGGGATCCAAATAGGAAAAGATGAAGTTAAACTTTCTCTCTTTACAGATGACATGATCCTATACCTAAAGAACCCCATAGACTCTATCCCCAAGCTACTAGAGCTGATCCAAAACTTTGGCAAAGTTGCAGGATATAAAATAAACCCTCAAAAATCAACGGCCTTTCTCTGTGCTAACCACCTGAAGACCGAGGCTGAAATCAGGAAAGCAACTACTTTTGCAATTGCGTCAAAAAACATAAAATATCTAGGAATAACCTTAACCAAAGACGTGAAAGACCTCTACGATGAGAACTTTAAAAACATGAAAAATGAAATTAAGGCAGAACTAAGGAAATGGAAAAACGTCCCATGCTCCTGGATTGGGAGGATTAATATAATCAAAATGGCAATATTGCCAAAGGTGATCTACAAATTCAATGCAATACCCATTAATATCCCAACACCATTTTTTTAATGAAATAGAGGAAGCAATCCTGAAATTCATATGGAACAATAAAAGACCTAGAATAGCAAAAACAATCCTAAGCAGAAAGAACGGTGCTAGAGGAATTACAATACCCAACTTCAAGCTGTATTATAAAGCTATAGTATTAAAAACAGCTTGGTATTGGCACAGGAACAGGCCTGAAGACCAATGGAACAGAATTGAAGACCCAGAAATGAACCCACAGAACTACGCCTACTTAATCTTTGATAAAGGAGCTAAAACAATAATCTGGAAGAAAGATAGCCTCTTTAACAAATGGTGCTGGCAAAACTGGTTCAACACATGCAACAAACTAAAACTAGATCCTTATATATCACCGTGCACCAAAATCAATTCCAAATGGATCAAAGACCTCGAAATCAAAACAGAAACCCTGAAAACACTAAAGGAAGTAGTAAGAGAAAAACTTGGGCTCCTTGGTGCAGGACGGAACTTCCCTAAAAAAGACCCAGAAAGGCTACAAATCAAAGAAAGGTTGGACAAATGGGACTACATCAAACTACAGAGCTTCTGCAGGGCAAAGGACGTAGGTTGCAAGATAAACAGAAAGCCCACAGATTGGGAGGAGATCTTTACCGGCCATTCAACGGACAAAGCCTCGTATCTAGAATATATGCAGAACTAAAAGCAACACCTTCATCCAAAACAAAACTGCAAAGAACCAATAGCCCCCTCATCAAGTGGGCTAGAGACTTAATAAGAGAATTCTCTGATGAGGAAATGAGAATGGCCAAGAGACTTATGAAAAAGTGCTCTAAATCACTGGCCATAAAAGAAATGCAAATCAAAACAACATTGGGATTCCGTCTCACCCCAGTAAGAAAGTCCTATATCAAGAAAACTAACAACAACAACTGTTGGAGGGGATCTGGCCAAAAGGGAACCCTACTTTATTGTTGGTGGGAATGTAAACTGGTTCAGCCACTCTGGCAAGCAGTATGGAGATTTCTCAGAAGGCTAAACATAGAGCTCCCCTATGACCCAGCAGCCCCACTTTTGGGCATCTATCCAAAAGACCACAAACATAATCACACTAAAGCCACCAGCACAACAATGTTCATCGCAGCACAATTTCTCATAGCTAAAATTGTGTTTTTATCTTTGCAGCTTTCAGATACAAAAACAATACACAGTTGTTATCTCATACTTATCTTACAAATCATCAGTGCAAAATCTTCTCAACAAATTACCAAAATATTTACTCTAATTCTATTTCCTTAGCAAGAATATGGAAAATATCTTAAGTTCATGCTGAGACATGTTTAAATTGTTAACATAATTAAAAATAATACAAATGATTTATCTTCCATATCTGTGTAATTACCTACCTTTTTACAGTCCTAAAATAATATATAACAGTGTTTAGAAGTCAAACATCAATGTATATTTTAAATATTAAAAAGTGTAATATGCTGTTCTATGTGTACTTGGATATGTCACATAAATTTTCAATAAAGTATACTATTTCAACCCTTAGAATAGAAATTGAAGGACATTCTGGTCTTTGGATTTTTAGTTCTAAATGTGATTTGAATATTATTAGAGCATCACTTATGATTGACATCATTATTTTTAAATATCTGATGGAAAATTGCAAAGCAGAAATTTGTGCTTATGAAGTAATTTAAATGTTCTTTGATATTCTTCGCAAAATAAGGTACTGTTATATGTTTAGTTTACTTTTTACTATTATTTATTTATTATTGTTTTGCAAGTTAGTCCTAGGACTTGAACTCAGGGCCTGAATACTGTCCTTGAGCTCTTTTGTTCAAGGTTAGTGCTCTATCACTTGAGCCCATAGCTTCACTTTCAGCTTTTTAGTGTTAATTGAAGATAAAAGTCTCATTTCAGCTAGGTGCTGCTGACTCATGCCTGTAATCCTAGCTACTTAGGCGTCTGAGATCTGAGGATCACGGTTCAAAGCCAGCTCGGGAAGGAAAGTCCACGAGACTCTTATGTCCAATTAACCACCTGAAAACTGAGGTGGCACTGTGGCTCAAATGGTAATGGCAGAGCAGTAGCCTTGAGCTAAGAGGTCAGGGACAGTGTCCAGGCCCAGAGTTCAAGCCCCATGTCTGAAAAAAAAAGAACAAAAAGTCTCATTTCCTTCCTGGGCTGGCATTCAAATATTATCCTTAGAAGCTAGCCTCTTGAGTAGCTAAGATTACAGATGTGACCACTGGCACTGGGCTAGAATTTTATTTATTTATTTATTTATATTTTAATTCAAATATTCCTATTGCTAAGATCAGTAGACAATGATGCTAATAACAGTTCTAATTATTCTTTCAAAGTTATAGAAAACGTCTCATAGAATTTTATTTTCTAATCTCTGCTCATGACACTGAAACTTGTCATGGTTAACTCTCGGTTAAATTATGAAAATATATTTAATAGCAATCTTTAATAGAATATAAAATCAGGACCAAAATGTAACCACCAATTGTAATTTAATATATGTAGTTTAGGTGCACTTATTTTTCTCACCCCCACCTCTGTTCTGAATCAAATTTTCACTGATTTTTTAGGCAGCAACTATCCAACTTAAATAAGGGCATTGGCAAGTTCATGATAAAAAACAACAACAAAGTTCTCTTAATGTAAGGACTGCCATGAAGATGCTGTAGGTCCAAGCTAACGTATTGGAATATACTTACCCAGTTTTACTTCAGCATTATGAGTCAGTAGCACATTCTGACCTTTGATATCCCGGTGAATCACTCGGTGTGCATGAAGATGAGCTAAGCCCTGTGTATGTATAATATTTATATGTTAAACAGCGGTAGATAGATAGATAGATAGATAGATAGATAGATAGATAGATAGATAGAGTGTTTCACTTTCCTGGTACTGATACTTGTATTTTTGGAAAAACTAGTAGTGAGAAATATGGCCCACATTTTATTTTGCAGACAAAATTCTTTAGGCTGGAATGACTACAAGCAGTTCCCAGAAATACTGCTTTTGGCTATAAGAGAAGGAAAATAAATCAGGACACCCATGAAAGAGAAAGAACACCAAGAAGTAATTTTTGTATACATTGGGCCACTTTACCTTCCTTTCTAACCTCCATATTTCCAACTAACCGTAACAGTAAAGACCTGGATATATTAACTTTATCATAGCTCAGCGATGTTTTTTCTCTATTCCTCATCCAACCATCTGTTAAGTCCAACATATTTTCTAGTCAGCCTTTTAGGCTGAGAATTTGAGGAACTATGGAAATTCATTTTAAAGTATTTGCAATTTGTGTTGGCTTACCACACTGGCTCCAGCCCATTCACCATTAAAACTAACCCATGACCTGGATAAACCATGACATGGGAAGCTGCATTAGGCTGCAGTGAGATAGCTCCTGATACTAACTGAGGATTAATAATACAAGTAACAATTTCTAGGCATGGTGCTAGGTGCTTTGAATGCAATAGTTACTAAATTTTCACAGTAACCATTTGAATAAATTACTGATACCATTTCATATGACACAGGAATTATATTATTATTTTACCTCATTATTACATGAGTAATTGAATGAAGTTCACACAGCTAATACATGGCAAATGGGAATTTAATTTTCAGTCTATAGTTTGCACTCTCAGTCATTTATCATACTATCTCAAATGAGTTCATTCAAATGGGGGAAATGATATCCTAACAATGTTGAGTGTTGCTGTTTGTTTCTATTAATATACTTCTTGGGTGAACTTAAGCACTCAAGTAAAAAATAAAGTTGGAGTTTGGCAAATCAAGAATATTCTTGCTTTCATCTAATTGTGTGTTAGAGAGGAAAAATTTGGGTCAGTGTTCACAGAGTATACTATGAACAAACATAGCTGCGGATTTTTTGGGGCTATTTTGCAGGTCATCCACTCTTAAATTGATTACCTTCATATTTGTGATGATTGCACTGTGCTTTTTCAAAGGTACTCTAAAATGGCCAAGTCATAATAAATAATCTGAGACGTCATATCCATGATCCATTGAACATAGTAGCATGAATCTAAAAGCTATGGTTTGGAAAGAGCTAGCATAACCTTGTGGTCTAATTGCAAGTTGAATAATATCACCATAAAGCATTCTCCAAAGCCTTTGTAAGTTCCCTGATCCAGAGTTCATGTTTAGAATTCTTAATCAGATATGAGCTATGAGGTATACTGTGTATGTTATTTCAAGGTTCTTTCGAGATCAGGGGATGATTATATGAAGACTCACCTGAAGGACTTCTCGGCAGATATAAGCAATCCAATCTTCTTTTAAGCTCTGATTTTTTGTCATCCTCACTACATCAGTGACTGATCCTGCTGCACATAGCTCCATCACCATCTGCAAGGAAGCCGGAAAAGTTTTGAATATTAGAAAAATAATTCTCTGAAAATAATTGGACAGTTTTACTCTACATGACATGTATTTATATATAATATTTGGGGATTAAATCACTGAAAAGACTAGGACGAGGGGTTTGAGCGAATCCCTGAATCATAGGAAGTATTCAAATATGCTTAGAAGAGTTGGTTTATGGATAACATTGAATAAATGCCCCTGCAGAGAAGCTTGCACATTGCGCAAGTGTGAGAAATGACTGGAGAGAAAAATAAAGGCAGTTTGAGGGAAGAGTTTGATGAGAAGTGGAAGAAGTAGGATATAGAAGGTCTCAAAAGTGTTTACAGTTTAGTCTTAAGACTAAGCTTGGTTTTTTCTTGTTTTATGTTTTCAAATTCCAGATTATTTTCCTCAAGGTATTGGCAAATAACAATAACAACTCCAAGGGGGAATTGATATTTAAATTCCTGCAGGATAATTTCTTTCAAATGGGATTACTGTTAAGGAAGGTCTATTTTAAGGCTAACATCATCATTCAAAGTATTTCATTCTGATTTTATTGTATTGATATGGAAAATTTCTAAAAAAATGCTGGCCACTGGTGTGTCACACCTGTAATCCTAACTATTCAGAAGGCTGAGATGGAGGATTATGGTTCAAAGCCAGCTTGGACAGAAAAGTCTGCAAGACTCATATATCCAATTAGCCACCAAGTGGAGCTCTCAAGAGGTAGAGCAAAGTAGCTCAGGGACAGTGCATGGGCCCTGAGTTCAAGGACCAGCACAAGGACCCCAGTAGTGGCACAAAAATTATTTTTGCCACCAGAAAACTGAGTAATTAACTGGTAAATTTCCTTTCAAATAGTATTAGTCAACTGAGGGAAGTCAATGTGAAGGAGAACATAGCTATTAGAGTTGACCTAGAAGGTAACACTGTTCAAGTTAAAACTGCTTTCTCAAAAACAGCAAATAATTCCCTTTTGCTCTATTGGCAAGTTAATTGTCATTATAGACAAGTGAAAGCAAAAGATCCTAAGTATTTGAAAAGTATACATTATTTCTTTGTTTTCTTTTCAGAATATTACTCTCCTAAATTAGAGTTGTTTACTATTGATACTATTATTGCATTTATTTGTCCTAAGTACACTATCACCAAAAGGAGAGGAGGCAGCCAAACAAAACCAACCATACAGAGAAAATTCACAACAGGTTGATTTTCATAGAGGTAATTCAGTGATGATTGTATTGAATGGACACAATATATAACTGTATTAATGCACGTAAAACATCTCATTTTGAACCATGACAAATCTGAAATAAAGCCATTAATGTCCAATTGGCCCAGAAAGATTTGGCCAATATTGTGAAAGTAATTCACAACAGGTTGATTTTCATAGGGGTAATTCAGTGATGATTGTATTGAATGGACACAATATATAACTGTATTAATTCAAGTCAAAGATCTCATTTTGAACCATGACAAATCTGAAATAAAGCCATTAATGTCCAATTGGCCCAGAAAGATCTGGCCAATATTGTGAACGTTAGAAGAGCTTAATTATAAGAAGCTTGTGAGGCAGTCACAGTTATTTTACTGGCTTTGTAAGCATGATGCTTGGCCCATACACTTTTTCTTTCTTCCTTTTTTTTTTTTTTTTTTTTTGCCAGTCCTGGGGCTTGGACTCAGGGTCTGAGCACTGTCCCTGGCTTTTTTTTTTTGCTCATGGCTAGCACTCTGCCACTTGAGCCACAGCGCCACTTCTGGCCATTTTCTATATATGTGGTGCCGGGTAATTGAACCCAGGGCTTCATGTATACCAGGCAAGCACTCTTGCCACTAGGCCATATTCCCAGCTCCTGGCCCATACACTTTTTAAATTGCAATTATTTATTACTTTACTTACTTCTTGTTCTTTTTTAAAACTTTACATGGACAGTGAAGTGGTACTATGAAAAGTCTTACATATATAAGTAACATGCATTAATTTCCTACTCCTTCCGATCTTACTTCAAGCTTTTGTTTTATCTAGGTTGATTTTCTCAATCCCTAGGTTAATTTAGATTAATTTGTTATTAACTCACATAAAACTGTCATTTTTCATCTGACTAATTATACATTAATTTGTGTGAATGGCTGATGGACACTGAGCTTTGCAGACAGACTGTAAGTTCCATTGAGTCATAAGCATGTGTACTCAGCTTACCATTGGATCCCTTGTATCTAGTAAATATCTGGCATATAGATGACTTTTCAATTAACGTATGTTGATAGACCAAATGAACTAAGTACTACTAATATATATCCAATAGGGAGACTGAAACATTTTGAGTTTGACTTACTAACAAGAGAAAAAGCTTGTAAGTAAAGAAATACGTAAACACAAATATTGTATGCAAAATGTTTAAAGTAATAAATGTTAAGGCTGTGTAATAATAGCTAATAAAATTTCAAGCAGAAGCATCAGAAAACAGAGGATTCCAATTATTTTGATATTTGAGAGAAAACAGTGTTAATTTGAAGATCTATACATTCTATGGTTCTAGGAGTATGATACTTAAACCAGCAGTGATTAGCATCAACTATCAACTTATTAGCATGTCCATAGTTCATGTATATCCCAGGCCTACTGAACTGAAAACTCTGTGCATGGGGGTCCAGAATTCTGTGTTTTATAAGGCTTTCCACTAAGATTTTCAAAGTCCATTATATAAAATATAATAGAATATTGCAATTTGAGGATGCTCAGAAATTTCAATCACTATTTTGAAAAAAAATTACTGTCACGGGGTGGGATGAAAATGCTGAAAGTGTAAAGAATACATGTACAATGACTGCAGTTTATGTTCCAAATATTTCATATTCATTCATATTTTAAAAGAGGAATATCAAGACTAAAGCTCATTTTCTTGCTACTATAGTGGATGACAGCAAAATTTCTAGGTAGGGTCTGGTTAGCCTCTAATATTTCTGTTTATTTTTCTGAAATCTATGATGTCCTAGCTATCATGAGTAAAAAAAAGAATAAAACTAACCATTTAACTCCTGGGAGTTATGTTTATAAAGAAGTACTTACATATTGAAAACATGTAAAATGAGCCCATATGCTCATGTCAATGTTAACTAGAATTGATATGTTTTAATAACCAAGAGAAAACTTTCATGCCTGAAAAATAGTTACTTAAAGTGAAAGGGAATAAAACTATATTTTAAAAAATTATGTCAGATACTGACAGTGTCCATTTGAGTCCTCCTCATCTCAGCAACAAGCTCTTTTCTAGGCATGTAAGTTATTTTTCCATAATTTATCATTTATGTATCTAGGAACAGAGTATATTTTGCCATGCATTGCAGTACATTTTGCCTTGTGTGGATGAATGCTTAAACTTTCTAGCATATGCACAGAAGTTTCATCTTAGCTCTGAAAATGTCAGTTCTTGGGTCAGACTTTTCTTATGGAATAAGACCAGATTTAAAAAACAACAACAACATACCCAAAGTTGGTGTCTATGGCCAGGCGGACTCAGCTTGAAAAATGCTCCATAAAAGGACACAATGTTTTTGTGGAAAGAGTACTTCCTCAGAAGGTTGAGCTCAGTCCTGAGATCCTCCTCCTCGTCCTATAGAACAGGAACAGACAGAAAAACTTCGACACTGGGCAATTCAATGAATGTCAGTCTGTAAACTATGGTAGATTCAAAAAGGAAAATACTATGAAAACTCATGGTGTTCTATAGCTATTAATAATAAAAATCTCAACTAGAATTTTTAGCTAACAGAGATCTTTGGTTAGTTTGGAATTAGAGTAAAAATGGCAAAATGAAGATTGAGTAAGTTGCTAATTCTTAAAATGTGATCTCCCTAAATGGAATCATAGCATTTTGTTTGTTTTTGTTAGTTTTATTGACATGTAATTCACATACAATGTAATTCAGTCAGTTTAAAGTGTAAAGTTCAATGTTTTAGGATAGTTAAAAAGTTTTAGAATCATCACGATCAATTATAGAACAGTTTAATTACTCTAGGGTAAAAGTTCATATTTTTAATTATCACCTCTAGTTTTACCATACATATATCCTATCTCTAAAAGACCACAATAAAGAAATCTAGACACCTATTTGCCTATGCTGTAAGGGCTACAGCCTGATTTGTCCAGTAGGAATCTTAATTATAGATTTTCCTCTCAAAATTTGTTGTGAAATAAAGGCATTAATGAAATATACAAATCAACTTATTGTGTGGGAATTACACAGAAGTTGAGGATATAGTCACAGCTTCTCAGAGCAGAACAGTTGATCACTTCCCTTCCAATTCCTTTAATCTATTTTCTAGAAAGTCAACCGTTCATTATGGGGCTTTCCTTTTGTTCTGTAGGGTTCTTACACTTCCTTCTGTCACTGCAAAACATTGATTCTTTGATATTAGTAAATATATCTAGTGCCATACAGAAATAAATGGCAGTAATTAGTAATTCTTTATGTACTCCAAGTTGTATTAAGACAATAAGGTTCTACTGAGAGGATTATAAACTATTTATTGTGTAATGAATACACATGAGACGATGATAGGAAACTAAGAAGAGTTAAAGAGAAACAGGATCAATATTGCCTTTAACCCATTCAGTTATTTCATGTCATAAAGATTCTTTTGCTTTCTGGCTTACATCTCTTGTGTTAAGAAAGAATGGGAGAATGACTCTGAACACCCATAGTGTTACAATTTGCTATTGCTTTGTATTTGAGAAACTTGACTAGAGAGGTAAGAAAAACACATTTCCAAATACTTTTTTTTTTTTTTTTTTTGGCCAGTCCTGGTCCTTGGACTCAGGGCCTAAGCACTGTCCCTGGCTTCTTCCCGCTCAAGGCTAGCACTCTGCCACTTGAGCCACAGCGCCGCTTCTGGCCGTTTTCTGTATATGTGGTGCTGGGGAATCGAACCTAGGGCCTCGTGTATCCGAGGCAGGCACTCTTGCCACTAGGCTATATCCCCAGCCCTCCAAATACTTTTTGGCAATTTATTTGAGCTCATGTTTTTTAACTGCCATATTATTGCCGTTTTTATAAAGCCCCAAAATCAATGGATGAATGTGTAAGACACACAGTTTTTATCCCAAAGTATTCAAGATTGTTTAGAGATGCTTACTGCCTGATTAGCTAGTGCTGATTTTTCCTAATAAAACCTATAATCAGAGAATTGACAGTCCTTGACTAGAAATAACTTCTAAGAGTAGGTTTCCCACATATATGTAAACACTCCCAAAACAAACAAACATAGATGAGATATATTTGGAAAGCATTAGTGTGTTTGCCACTCTCAATTAACAGGAAGTTGAGCTTATGAGAAACACATAAGTACATTATATCCACCAGGCCAAGTGGGTAATTTAAAACTCTCACACATCTCACAGTAATATGATACTACAGCACTTCCTGGCTCAGAGCCAGTTCATTCCAGGCTGGCCCAAGTACTCTGCTTTTTGTCAAGAAGAGGCAGCTCAAAGATACCAGAACTTCCCTTGTAATTTCACCCAACTCTATAGTCAAAACTCTTTTTACTATTGAAAAAATACGGAAATATGGAAAAGATCCTTAAAGATTCTTATTAATAAAAGCATTTGAGGAAATCAGAACTGATCAAATAATTCTGTTTTCATACCTTGTATTTTGAAGTATCTTGATCTACCAAAGTCTATAATAGATGTTTTGTTTAGATATGCTTTGTTCTCAAGATACATTATACACAAAAAGGAAAGTAGTATGTAATAAACGGTGAAGCTATTTAGCAATACTGTTTTAATATATCTAGAAAACTTCTGAATGTTATTGCATTAATAGAATGATTTGTTTTTAATGTACTTGAGACTGTATTTATTAAGACACAACAGACTTTTGGGCTGTGTAGCTTATTAGTTTTCTGTTATTGCTTTTATAATGAAAAGGAGTACTCATAACTTGGTTCGTAGGAAATGGCAATATTTGTTAGAATCATAGTGGGAGAAATGCCATTGAGTCTGGACTACTAAATGTCTAAAATGGAGCAAAATTTGCTCTTAGTCCAACAGATGCCTTCTTTGTGGTCACTTATTGAGAGGGCTCAATGTTGTGTTAATGAACTCAATCCTGCCCCTGTAGTCAAGGCTTTATTGTTCAAAGAACCATTTCTTCTAGTACTTGTTCTTTCACAGATGCTAGCATTCACATATGATGACTGAATCTATGTGAGCATATTAGGAGATATAAACATGTTGTAACTTCCAGGCAAGAACATTTTAGATATGGCCTAAGGACACAATGCAAAGAACCAAATTTAAAGAAAGGTGAATATGAAAAGAAAAGCTACTTGAGTATTAATGAGGACTTCTAGTACTCACACTGTATCTCCATCCAACAGACTTTTGGTACTTATTCACTCTCACCCGCCTTCCTATTTCAGGTAAAGGAGTCTGAAAAATCAAGAACAAAATGTTATTAGGCCCATTGCTACTCTCTGAAAATGATTTATGATTGATTATTTTGGCCTCCTTTACTACTAAATGGAAAAGACAATATTGTTTTGTCTTGATTTTCATTAATTTCAACTTATTATATGGAGAAATTTCATCAAATAATAGTAATGTATGTAACTGCTATATTAATAGTGAAATGACAATTTGATGAAAATAAGGTACTGCTTTTCCCCAAAAAACAAACTATTAATAAAAACCATTTATGGGATAAATATGATTTTTATTTATTTATTATTATTTTCTTCAAATAGTCATAAAAAGGGGTTCAATTTAACATGTCTATTATTCTCATCCTCCATCATTTCTGTTCCTAAAAATTTTCTGTGAATATTTGAACTTTGGGCCAAGGCATGCTGTCCCTGAGCACTTCAACTCAAGGCTAGCGCTCTACCACTTGAGCTACAGTGCCACTTCTGGTTTTCTGGTGGTTAATTGGAGAGAAGAATCTCACAGACTTTCCTGCCTGTGCTGACTTGGAATTTAGATCCTCAAATCTCAGCCTCCTGAGTAGCTGAGATACAGGTGAGAGCCACTGGTGGCCAACTATGAACATACTTTTTAAACATTATGAAAGTAACATTTAAAATGTAGTATTCAAAAAAGTAATATTTTAAAATATATAGTATGTGTAGCAGTAGAACTTTCAAGCTGAAACAATGAAATAACTATTTCATGTAGTCTCACCTAAAAAACCAAAGGGAAAGCTAAGGTTTGGAAGCTAAGGCTTCGTAAGGCAAAATAAATCACCATTTGACATTTAATGGCTAAACAAAAACCATTTCAACAATTCACTTCCAGCAGAAATTAGAAAACAACAGCTTATCATATTGACAACAGTTCCATGAAATCTGTACAGTTTTTCCAGCAAAGATTTCTGTTTGGATATAATGAAGTAAAAATTTCTTGAGCCTTACTATATTCATGTTCATATTTTCTTGAGAAAGTGAGTTACTCATGCTTTAGAAAGAGGACATGAATCAGTATTTAGCAAATCCCATAATAATATGTTATGAACCCTAGCACAATGTATGAGTATTAATAGGGACAGGGCCAATTAAACGATGTCTCTTGATTATCTGTCAGGAAATACATAAAAAGTATACATTTCTGATCACTTCTTTCCCTCTAGCTGTCAAAAAGCATCTAGTGACCTCAATTCTAAGAAACAATCATTGGTGAGGGAATGTTATTATGGAGCACAGAAATATTGACACACTATTAGTGCAAATAAATTTTTGCTCTCTCCAACACCAAAAAAGTAAGCCTGAAATAAGGAAGAATACAGATATTTTCTTCATTGTTACCAAAATATGCAGAACTTTTAGTGCCACTGAAGTATTTTAAATATGAAAATATAACATTCAGTAAGTTTAATATACTAAGAAGTAAAACTATTAGATAATAATCACGATGAACTGAAATTAACATAACAAGTATATAAAATAATGACTTAAGAACAATCAAAATATTTTGAGTTGTTTCATCACAAAAACAGTCCATTAAAGAAGTACAATCTAGACAAGATGTACTATTGCCTTACCTTGCGGGCATTCATCACCTTAACAGCTGTAATTGCGCCAGTCTTTTCATGAAGTCCCTGAAACCAAGAGTAGGGATAAAAGTCAAATGTTATCTTGTTACTCTACCTAGTTTAAAGCAAATAAAGTAAAAAAAACTAAAATTGAATAAAGTCAAATACATAATATATTGCAAACAACGAGATGAAACATAGGTATATACCAAAAGGAGAAATATTAAATTATCAACATTTTACAGAAAGCTCATTTCATTATAAATACAAGTCCAGTGAAGTCTTTGGAGTTTAGATTTAATCTTTGCACTAAATTGGACATAGCCACCATTTAGAGTTATTGCTTTTTTTCCCCCTTATTGTCGAAGTGAAGTACAGAGGTGTTACAGTTTCATATGTAAGGCAAAAACATTTCTTGTCCAACTTGTTACCTCCTCCCTAATTTTCCCGTCTCCCCCTCCCCACTTCTCTCCCCCCATGAGTTGTACAGTTTGTTTACACCAATTGGTTTTGTAAGTATTGCTATTGCAATGGTTTGTCAGTTATTGCATTTTTAAGTGTATTTTTGTTTAGGAATGTATTGCACCAAAGCCTCCAGATGAAAAGTGCAAATTTTCAATTGAAAATAGTAAAGAAGGAGGAGTTTTGTTTTAATTTTTCATTGTTATTATAAAGGTGATATACAGAGACATTACAGTTACATAAATAGGGTATTGAGTACATTTCTTTTTGAACAGTGTCACTTCATCCTTTGATTTCTCCCAGTTTTTCCCTCCCAAATCCCTTCCCCCACAAGTTGTATAGGCCATGTCTAGTGAGTATCGCTGATGAATTAGATCACCCTATGTCCCACCATTTCTATGCTTCCCCTTATTCTCCCCAAATCGATAAACTTACATACAATACAGACATCAGAAACAGGGACAAAAGGGGAAAAGCAGAAAGGAAAGAACCACAAAAGTTATATACAAAACCTCTTGTTTTCATTTCTTGGAGTTCATTTAGATAAGCATCATTTTATATGATCATTTGCACATAGCTATTGAGCCCTTGTGAACCTCTCCTAAGAAAGTCTCCTTTGGTTTCCCTGTGTGAATGTTTATAGTCCTGTTTAATTTATCATGTACAAGTGTAATTTTTTGTCTTTTACTATCCATTGGGCTTACTTGTAGATTTACAGGCACATTGTAATTATTACAATGAGGGAAACTATGCAACCTAATGTTTTTTGGGTCTGGCTTACTTCGCTTAATATAATAAAAAGGAGGTATTTTACCAAACACTTCTTTCAACTGATTATGTGGTACTGTGCAAACATCCTTTCACTGCGTTTATGTTCACATGAAATTTTCCATAATTACCATTGGTAAGAGTGATTTATAACTGACAGTGTTCAAACTGTCAATATCTCCTAAATAAGAGAAGTAAAATATTTATAAAAGGAATATGTTCTGGAAGATTCTTTCTTCTTAGAAAAACGATGGCTTTTGAGAAGTTATTTTATCCTAAATGCCAAGTGAAAATTATGGGTTTATAATTTTAAAACTGAGCAATATGGGTTTCACATCAGAGATTTAATTTTGTTGCTGCTAATTTGTAAACATGTTCTAGTTATGTTAAAGTTTTCAGTTCAGTGTTACAGTGAATAGGTTAAATTCAAATAAAATGCCTCATTTGCTAGTCCTTTAGCAGTAAATTTGATCGTTTAGCTGTACTGTGTTGAATGATGTCCTCTCAAACCATGTGGAACTTGAGATTGTGAACGTATGTGAAAATAATTGGTTATCAAGATGAGGTCATGGGGACTGGCCATTTGTGTAGTTTATTTGGATTCACGTGATCTGTAGTTGCTTCACATTTAAAAATTGCTCAATATTATTGCTCTTTTGTTAGATAACATATCCCAATATGGATTTTCCAAAATATAGTCACTTTTTTAAACAAGAAAATTAAACCCTGTATCTTGGAATCATGTAATGGAGCAAGATCAAAGCATTATATAAGCTTTGTTCGAAGTTTTGTGTATACGGATAATAGAAAATGCTTAATTGTTGCTGTTAAGGTACCACTTCCATGAATTCATTTTGAACTTTAATTTCGTTATCTTTGTGCAAGGTCTGGGGATAGAACTCTGGACTTGGTTGCTGTCCCTTAGCTTATTTGCTCAAGGCTAATGCTCTACCAGTGGAGCCACAACTCCATATCTGCTTTTTTGCTGGTTAACTGGTTATAAGAAACTCACTGACTTTTCTGCCTGGACTGGCTTCAATACAGGATCCTCAGCCTGTTAAGCATGTAAGATTACAGGCATGAGCTGCCAGCACCTAGCCTATCATTTCATTTTAATGTTTATTCTGAAATTATGTAAACTCAATGCATAGTTTCATTGATAGTGTGATGAGTTATTGCCTGTTCTTTAACTAGCTTCCTCTCATGTTAACCTATTACTGTCAAAAGTAAGAAATTAAGATTGGTACAATGGTCACAATCTAAATTACAGGTTTTTTCCCCTATGTCTTCACATTTCTCAAGAATATTTTCTTTTCAGCACCCAAACTGAGATACCACATTCTATCTAATTGTAGTACGTGACAGGTTCTCAATTTCCCCCTTTTTTCTATATCTGTGACATCTTTCAAGACATCAGTCCAATATTTTGTATAATGTTCCTCAGTTTGGATTTGGCTGGTGTTTGCTTGTAATTATACAGTATTATTGGCTTGAGGAAAGGATACCACAGAGTAGAAATGCACTTGTCTTATATCAGGACTACACGGCAAAACTGTGTCTTAGCAACTTTGAACACTTGTCAAGGTAATGGATGTCAGGTTTCTCCTCTGTAAAGTCACTATTATTTCTCTTTCATAATCTACCCATTAGAAGTGATTGACATTGGTTCTAAAAAGTGAAACACTATTATTTTTAATAGTTAATTTATTTTTAATCTTTAAGTAGTTGTACAAAGGGATTTAGATTGACCTTGTTAATTTATTAGTACAAGTATCTTAATATCACCCCTTGGACAGCTATCTTGACACTTCTAATTGTTTAGTAGTGCCATCTGGTGGTTTACAGAATATATAGAAGCTATTTTGTGACCTTAGATGAAGGTCATGGTAATAAACAGATTGTCTCTCTAAATATGTTCAACTAGGTCCTATAACTCAGTTTTGAAGATGTGCCTTTTATTTTAGTTAAAAGTGTGTTTTATGAAAAATTAAGTTAAAATAATTAGTGTAAACACACAGAATGCTAAGGACACAGAGAATGCTAAGAAAAAGAGTATGGTTTTAGATTCTAAATTAATCACAATTGTCATTGGCTCTAGTAAATATTACACAGAAAAATAGTAACAGTAGCCATACATTATAAATGTGTATTTTGTTATTTGTTGTCTAGTTTACCTGCCAACAATATCAGTAATAAAGATTCTCCACTGGTTTCATTGGCTCAGAAATAAATTAACTGAATTAGATTAACAACTGAATTGTATTAGATTACAAAATCTTTAATGAAGGGGCTGTGAATACGTAGAAAGATACTATTATTGCAATTGTATTGGCAGAATTTGCAGTGTTTAAGATGTACATATCTAAAACAATGAGAGAGCAGAAGAAAGTCTGAAAGCTTTCACATACATCCTTGAATTCTGCGGTTTAAAGGATTCAAGTAAATGAATATATGCTACCAAGAAAGCTATAAATAAGCTTCTAAATAACTTTCTGACAAATTCATACTCTTGCAACTGTTTTCTGGGATCATACTCCCAGATTATAATTAATATTTTCTCCACTATGTCTAATTGAAATTACCCAAGAGGAAACACAAATCTCTCAAAGTGTTGATTTTTAGTTCGTAAATATTTATGTTCTTAATTAAGTTAGATAGTCAAATAAGAAGCATTATGTATACTACTTCCCCAAGGGAAAACATTCTATTATGATACTGATGCTCTTCATTTGCATTAAAATAATCATTAGCATTTTGAACATTCCTTACTAACAGAAAATTTTACATGTCCCCAACTTAAGCCACTAATGACATATAAAATATTAAAATGCATAATACATAGCCACTATCTTAAATTATATACCCCTACACATATATACACACACATTCATATATTTGCTTTAAGCAGAAGCTGATGCATGATGGGTACCAGTGGCTCACACTTGTAATCTTGGCTAATGGAGAGGCTGAAATCTGGAGGATTCAATCCCAGACTCGGCAGAAAAATTTGCAACACCCTTTCTCAAAAGAACCAGCCAAAACAGGCATGGAGGAATGGTTCAATTGGTAGAGAACCAGCTTATTAAGCATGAGGATCTGGGTTCCAACCTCAGTATGGAAGGAAGAAAACAAGAAAGGAAGAAAGGATGGAAGGAAAGAAGGAAGGAAGGAAGGAAAGAGGGAAAGAGAGAAGGAAAGGGAAGGCAAGAAAAGCATATACATACCAAAAAATAAAGAGATAGTCACAAAAAGCTTTGTACTATTATTCAATTAATAGAAATCTGCACAAATTTATTTCTATAAAGTCAAATTATGAGATTCTAAATTAGTTATTTTTTTGGAGGACTATCTCAAAAGTCATAAAAGGTCAACTTATATGGTGACAAGAAGGAAATAGAACTGGACCACTAACTACAAAGGATATTTTATGAATTATCAGTGTCTTGGTCCTTGCCTTGGTAATTTTTACCTCACCAACCAGTGTGGCATCTTCCTTTTGACACAAAGCTTCTCAATACTGCCATGTTTGTTTTCTTTGTCTGCACTCTGCCCATGGGCCTGTTTAGATGGAAGTAACTACCTCTCCTTGCTATTGTGTTAGCAGAACTGAGATCTAGGAGATAGGAAATAGATCTTGGTGCTTGGGAAGGATTGTCATTCTAGGTGGAGCCTAAATCAATATCATACTGACAGTGTTGAGGAGGGTATGTGTGTAAATGTATTAGATACAGAATATGACAACAGAAAATGCATTAAAGCAAGAAAGCCTAGATTTCAAGTGCATCAATTATATGAAAGATTCTGTCACTCCATTAGTTAAAGCAGGTAAAACATAAAAACTGTGGAAATCAGTTCTTTTACTTTGGTATCTCTAGCATGAAACACTGTGTTTACATGACTCCTTTACTGACCACTGTGTTGTATAAATAATGGGATAAACTAGGAAAACCTCACAGAGGATGTGAATGCCAGTTGGACCAGGGAAAGTATTTATTTATTTATTTATTTTTTGCCAGTCCTGGGCCTTGGACTCAGGGCCTGAGCACTGTCCCTGGCTTCTTCCCGCTCAAGGCTAGCACTCTGCCACTTGAGCCACAGCGCCGCTTCTGGCCGTTTTCTGTATATGTGGTGCTGGGGAATCGAACCTAGGGCCTCGTGTATCCGAGGCTGGCACTCGTGCCGCTAGGCTATATCCCCAGCCCAGGGAAAGTATTTAAAGAGATTCAGAAGTAGTGGTTGAGCCCTGTGGATGGAATTTCATGAGCAAATGTCATAAGATAATACTGAATAAGATGGTCCCTCCATTAAAGACATACTTCATACGAAAAAGGAGCCATGACTGCATAGAGATGAAAAGGAGATATATAAGAGTGCATCTGTTTTTGTTACACCAGAAAATTCAGTGTAACAACTTAAAGTAAAATTTTGTTTAAAAGAAGACAGAATTTATCATTGAAAAAAAATCAATTAGTAGTTGAGTACTTTTTGACTAGCTATTGTTGGTTAATAGTCTGATGCAAAACTGAGGGTTGTTAAGGCACTGAAAAAACCAGCACTGAGTTGCAGTAATGATCAATTTCTTGGGGATTACACATTTTAAACCATAATAAATGATTTAAAATAGCAGTTGTGACAGCTGTGTTGGGAAAAATCCATCATTCTACAGCAGTTAATTACCATGTTTTTCCCTGGAAAGAATACAGGATAGTCCTTGATGGCCTTGTAATTTTGAATAGGCTATTTTTTATGTCATGCAGTTAAAGAAACTGTTGTGGAAGGAATGCTGACTCTTGAGCAGTTCCTACACAGTCCCGCCAGTTATTGGTTTTGCCTTCTGTTGGCAAATAGGAACCACATAATCCCTAGAGCATTCTTCCTTGGGTTTGTGGTCGTGGATGTCCTACTTGGCCTCAAGTTCATTCTGTAACCTTGGTTTTCATTCACACAGTAATTTGTTTTGGGTACCTCAAAAGCAAACCGAGGAGTTCTTTAAGGCTATCAAGATTGTGTACTTGGTGTCATGCTGAGAAATAGTCAACATAGATAGTTTCCCTTAGCATCCTGTCTATGCAGAAAAACAAAGGCAATAGAAATGGAGATAGCATTAAAAGATTAGCAAATCAAATCCTTACCTGCAAGCAGGGTTGTTCCTTGAGCATGGATTGAGATGAGAAATAACAATAGCATTTTTATTTTGGTGGTACTAAGGTTTGCATTTAGGGCTTTGTAATCCTCTAGTTTATTTTACAGATAGTTTCTTAAGCCTTTGCACTGGCCAGCCCTCAGAACACTATTCTCCTACCTCTGCCTCCTAGATAACTGAGATTATTAGGTATAAACCTCCAGGCCTGTGGGTTTTTTTTTGGATTGGTGTTGTTTTGTTTTGTTGGCGATAGAGTGTAGGTATTATTTTTAACCACGCTATCCTGCAACTTCAGTCCTCCTATCTCTGGCTCTCAGGTCGCTGGGAATACAGAGTACAGGTGGGCACCAACATGCACAGACAGATCAGTTGGTTTCTTATGTGGCATTCTTTTAATTTTCTGTCCTTATTAGTCTTCATTATCATTGACAAGCTCAAGAAATCCAAAGAGGCTGATGTGTTTTAGAGCAATCAGGGATTGGCAATGGGGCTAAGACTGGAGAAGTGGAGAAGTAGTGCTGAAGACACATAAGGAAACAGCCATCATCCTCTATCTCTATCTTATCTATCACAGGAGCATTTACTACATATGGCAATCATTCAAGAAGATGTTTGGGGAAATCCACAAAGGAACTTTACAAGCTTAAAGTTTAGATTTATTTTAATAAGTGTTATGGGATTCACAGTCTCAGATGTTTGATGAGCAATATCTGATAACTGGCAGTATTTTTAAACACATTTCTTTTTAAACTTCCACAATGTCTAGTATACTACTCGGGAACATACTGTGGTCATTGCTTGCATTAGACTAAAGGGAACTTATCTGGCTGCCAAGGAGCATAAAAGTAAGTCTGGCTCAGTATTTTCTTGAGCATTGCAGCTCCAAAAACGTTACTGTAAAGCCAAGTATATAAAAATTGGAGAATTCCTCCTCTGTGTGATTTCTCCTTTTGGAGAATAAGTAGAAGCAGGTATTTGTGGCTCTAAGCAGAGGGGGCCTGGAGTTAAACAGATACTATTTTAACCAGGACACCTTAAAATGGAAGGCTTCTCTAATCACACTGCTACTACTTTCAGAAAGAGCATTAAAAGTTAAGAGGTAAGTAGGAAAAGGAATCCCTTTTCCTTTAAGGATGATAACATAGAAATTGTTGCAAAGATTTTATACATAACACCAATGACACAATTGACACTCTGAGGAGGTCACTCTGAAGATTTGTGAAACCCCTATTTATGTTATAAATGTAAATGTGTGTTCAAACTATTTAAGCAATGCAAATGAAGGTTACATGATAACTTACTGCTTTGTATTTCTAAGGTTTCATATGTTCCTTTTACCTAATTAATTTATTTACTTATTAATCTCTTTTAACAGACTGGCAGCTCCCTATTCTTTTTGTGTCCAAATTTACGGTCTAACCTAGTGTCTGGCACATCAGAGGAACTCAGCAAATGTGTGGTGAAATGAGACAAGTCAGTGTCAACATGAAGCTGTGAAAGGGAGATGCATAGAGGGGTGTGCGTTCACATGTGTGTGAATGTCGGAGCACAAGTACAACTTTGGTGCCAAACAATGAGGGGAATGTTAGTGGGATCCCAATGCTTACTGTGCCCATCATACATTGACGTTTCCAGATTAGGAATATGAAGACCAGCAGCACAGCACAGCACAGTACTCCAGGAACTCATAGAGCATTATTTATATACAGGTTACTTTTCTTTTTTAGGATCCTATCTTAATCTTTGTGGTTCCCCTTTGAGGCTACTCAAAGCTCCCCACAATTCTCTTCAGTTCAAAAGCCTTCGGGGAAAGATAGGATTTAGTCAAGAACAGACAGAGGCCATGAACCAATAAAAACAAGGCCCTTAGCACGTTGGCACAAGGTAAGGTTGTCAGGTGAAATTACTTAATTCTCGCTGATGCTCTTTCCAGGTATTACTCTGGAATCTTCTCCAGCAAACATCTGCAGTGGATAGTGGTTTTTACCAGCTACAAGGCATGAGACAGGGAAAGTTTCAAATATTTCAGCTCTCTTTTGTCTTTGCTTTAAAGTCCCCCAATTATCCAAATCTTGGATAGTTGTAGTAAAAAATTCATACTGACCAGATTTTGTAGCTAAAAAGCTATAAAACCACCAAACTAATCCAACAGAATAATGTTTTCCTCTTGTAGAAATCTGGGACAGTCATGGTCATAGTTATTAGAACTGTGAAAGGAGTCACAAGAAGGTTTTCGTGGTTTCAGTGGCTTTGTAGCTTAGAATCTGCCCTGTAATTTGAGGCCTTTATGTGTGCTTATACAGCAGCTTCAACTGAGTTTTTATTACCCTTGTTATTATTCCTGAAGGGGAAAAAATAGGTCAGAATATGTAGTAGCATCATTTGCAAATGGAGCTGTTCTCTATTGTGCTACAGCACTCAAATGGCAAATTGCACAAAATGAACAATAAAGTTCAATGTTCTTGGCTGGAAGAATACACATTTTCTGGGAAAATGGATAATTATTAGTAGACAACTAAAGGGAGACCTCAATATGCTACTATGTGATAAGTCATATCTACAGAGGATAAAAATACAAAGCCACTGAGAGGTTCACTGTTACAAATGGGTGGACATCATAAACTCGTCAATGCTGGTCACTTATCAAAGCTTAAAATCACAGGCTGTAACTTTCTATGGTGAGGAAAGTATAGAGGAAATCTATGAGATGGGGTCACGCACAATCCCAAACACTGTGACAACACTTTCAAATCAAGTGAGAGACGGTCATGCCATTTCACCAGATGGCTGAGTACTTCTCTATGTCCGTACACATGTGTGTGTGCAAGCATGTGTGTGTATGTGTGTTTACATGATGACATTATTATTATAGTCTTTCTGCTGAAGGATCATCCACTACAAAAATTAAAAGGAACTCATAATTTGAAGGCACTTGGGTATCTAGATTCTCTTTTTCCTCTCAGTACTATTTTTTCCTACTATCATGAACTTGACACAGTTTTCATTTTTCTTTAAAATTTGCCTGGGCTTAACCATGGGGCAAAGGGAAATGTCAAGGAAACAATTCTTCTATAAGCACACAACTGCTAATGCAATGTCATAATGTTTTAACATAGGTTGCTTTCTTTGTGTAATGCATGAATCAGTTAACACTCATGAAAATGTACTCCATCTGCTTAGACAGATGTGAGTTGCAGCGTTTCCAATTTTATCAAACAGCACCAGTAGCTGAAGAAAATGCACTGAGACAGATGGACGATGGGTGAGGAGAGGGGTTCAACCCAAAGTAACAGCTTTGTCTTAAAATCTACCTAATCAAAATGATATTCTCAACTCCCCCAGGTCTGTTCACACAGGGACAAATGCAACAGGCCTGAATCTGGAGCTAAAATGAAGAGGCTGTTGTTGCCTTTCGATAAAATTCTTTATAAACAAAATTTTCACATCAATTATTTATAGTTCTCAAAACACCTTGAAAGTATCTAAGCTTGATTTGGATGGACGCAGTGAATATTAGCAATGACACAAAAGAGAAGAAATGCAAAGGAAAGAATAGAAGTGAATGTGATGGAAGAAGCAGGGAGTAAAAAAATAATTAAGAAATGAAAAAAAAAGGCTTCCAGGAAATATACGCCAAGAAGGACCCATAGCAGTCTCAAGGCAGAGAAAATACTCATATGCAAAGATGTAGAAAAATTAAGTGATGTTATCCATCACAGCCTCTCAAACCTGCCAACCTCAGAAAGTGTGAGATTCTTCATTGTAGCTCCTAAGACAAATGACAGTTACTTCTCCATGCAGGCAATCTTTGCCTCAAATTAGCATTTTTTGGATGACACTTCATGCCCCACGTATTCCACGATGGGGCACTCTAATTTGCTGTCCCATTTTTTTCAGCATCCTTCTCTGGCCTTTGAAAATTCAAAGTAATAGTGAATTTTTCCTAACTGATGCCTGCCTTGTCTAGTGACCTATCTTCTCACCAAGGCACTAAATATAACCCATATGCATTTTAGCTGGAGCTGGTATTTTTTAAGTCTTTTTCAATATGAAGAATTGCCAATGCAGTGAGAATTGCAGCACATTTTGGCTACTATAATACTGGATTTGCCCATGACAGGATGTTTACCTTAAGCTTAAAGAAGTGAAATCTAAAGAGCGTGGAATCAACTTAAAAGCTCAAAATTAAAGCCCTCTACATATCTCTCACAGTTGTGTGGTGGGCATGAGGGCACAGATGGGTGGAGGATAGTGGTATATAGCTGCATAGCCAATGATGAGCTAAAAATTGCAATGTGATAAAAGGAGAATGATGCCCGTGCTAAAGAAAATACAATCTAGCTACAAGAAGATCTTAGCTGGGGCTACCAAAAGCAGAAAATTCACTGAGGCAGGCAAGTCAAATTTAGCAAAGTATTGTGGGAGATTCAAGCAGTTAACTAGAGAAAAACACATTTATATAAAATAGATGATTACTTCAATAAAGTATGCATGTATGTACATAGGAGAGGAGTAAGGGGGAGTCACTATATGTGCAAGTAGCAACAACAATTCCTGGATTCAGAAGAGATCTAAGAAATCAGGGGAGTATGGGAAAGCCAAATTTTCTTTGCTCACAATTTTGATTCTGTTCTTTCTTCCCTCAAATCTTCCAGAACCATTCTTCCTGCTAGATTGGCCTTCATGAATCCCTCAAATTTGTTCATTCCTATTTCTCGATGATAGTTCCTATCAGAACCAATATTGACTCCTTCCTATTCTGTTCTTTTTGCTCTTTCAAATGACTTTATTTGTGGGTCAGGAAAGGGAAGGTGTATGTGCTAGTACTTGACTTGAACTAAAGGCCTCAGGCTCTCCGAGTTTGCTTATGGCTGGTTATTACCACTTTAGCCACGCCTCCAGTTTGACATTTTGCTAGTTATTGGACATGGAGACTTGCAGCATTTTTCTGCTCAGGCTGGCTTTGAACCATAATTATCAGATTTCATCTTCCTTAGTAGCTAGGATTACAGATAGGAACTACTGACACTGGGCTTCTTTCACACTGCTCCAATTTTTGAAAGCATATATTTAATATTGCCTTTCAACAACCAAGATACTGTGAAAATTATAGCTTCAACTTTTAAGGAACTTTTAGTACAGTAATAAAGACACACAAACTACCATAATGCAAGACATAATGGAGCAGCTTTCATAACAAGGATACAAATGAAAAATTATAAGTTTCTGAAAGGCACTGGGACTATATTTAAAAGTTTTCTTGGGGCTGGGGATATAGCCTAGTGGCAAGAGTGCCTGCCTCGGATACACGATTCCCCAGCACCACATATACAGAAAACGGCCAGAAGCGGCGCTGTGGCTCAAGTGGCAGAGTGCTTGCCTTGAGCGGGAAGAAGCCAGGGACAGTGCTCAGGCCCTGAGTCCAAGGCCCAGGACTGGCAAAAAAAAAAAAAGTTTTCTTGTCTAAGACTTTATAAAAGATTAAAAATCTACCAGATGAATTGAGTAACTTTTGTCTTCTCTTTGCTTTCCTTTGTTTAATGCACCTGACTTACATTGTTTGAGAGCAATGCCACCTAGAGTACTCCCAAGGCCAAGCAATGTTCCTTGAGCCAAACTTTGAATACAAAATAACTAGTTTTGCCCCAGAAATTGACAGACAATGGATATATTGGCAAAATCCAAACTTGCAGGAGCAACACCTTTTCCTAAATAAATCTTCCCCAGATAAAAATACAGAGCTAGAGGCCTATGCTACCGACACAGAAAGGTGGCAAATTGGTTTATTTTCTCTTTTTACACCAATTTTATTGATGAATACATCAAATCTAATAATTACTTTTAGGCCTCAATTACAGTATTTATATGAATTTGTGAACCTACTTGTGTGGGCTCATACTTCTGTTATACAGCTTATCAGTTATTGAAATCTATTGCAGGATTTCCATTTTCACAAGATAATTACAAGACAGCATACCAGCTATCTAAGTCCACAATTGAGATTTCATGAAAGGAAAGTACTCTGGCTTCATGGGTTTTTGCTGGTGAAAGACTCATGCATCAATATCTTATGGTAATTTAGTAATTGTTCATATTTATCATGTACTAGCTTTCTGTCCATTGTGAACAATGAGAAGTCAGGGAACATAAATATTTTATAGGGTAATACCTGAAGAATGTGACCCCATAGGTCTCCTTAAGGATGTTTCTTTCCCTGATAAAGTTAAGCTACCTTAACTTTGATGTAGGGCTAATTAGCTGGAAGTAGCCTGCCCTACATAATGGCCAAGAAAGTAAGGAATATAAAAGAAAGTAGGGAGAAGAGAGAAAAGGAGATGAAATCAGTATCTTTAAGTCATAAAATAGGCCAGGAGAATGGGCAATATGGAACTAGAGCATTCATGTGACTGGTTCTTCTTGACAAAAATGCATGAAGTTTACCTAGAACCTTAGTAAAATTCAGACACCCAAATGAGTTCTGGCAAGTCTTGCACTACAGAAAGTCAAAAACAAGTTTTTCAAACCTGATACATTTTATTTGTACCAACTTAAATCAATAAAATTATCAATAAAATTATTCAAGTATTGAGAATATGTGTCCACACACATAGTGTTTTGATTAATATGTCTACTCCATTTAATTTTGGACAATTTGATTTCTCTATCTACATGTTAAAAGAAATGATGGCTTTTTTTCTCTAAGTCTCCATCCAAGTGACAACTTTATACTTTTATTCCTGTTACTGAATGTCCTTATATGAAGGAAAGTTCAGATTGTCCCCTTGCAAATAGTGACTCAAGTCATCCTCATATGTTAATGACCAAATTGATTTCAACAGCAACAATCTTTATGAAATCCTTTGACATAGCCTTTTTAATGTTTTTTATGTATAAATAACCATATACTATGGTATGGAATGAGTGAAAAACAGGAGGGTAAGAAATGAAAGCCTCTTACATAGACTTCTGAGACTGCTGGCCTCTTTCTTTCATCTGACAAAAAAACTCTAAAATGTATAAAAAGTAAAGTATTTCCTGAACAGACACTACTTATGACAATTTTGCATTCTTGATCAAAGGGAAGAATACTCTTTCACACAGGAAAACATAAATCATTGAGTTAACATAGAAATGAATCTTTTAAAGAAAGTTGAGTTCCAACATAATTTGGAAGAATATCTTCAAATATACATAAGTTTGTAGCTGCTGCTATGATTATAGCAAACTACATGGGTGATGGTCCTCTTCCTTGTAATCCTAGATACGGTGGATTCTGAGACCTGGAGGATTGTGATTTGAAGCCAGGCAGAAAAGCTCATGAGATTCTTGTCTATAAGTAATCAGCAAAAAGACATACTGGAGATTTTGTCAAGTGATAGAGCATCAGCTGTGAGCAAGTAAGCTGAGCAAGAATGGGAGGCACTGAAGTCAAACCTTGGTACTTGCACACATACAAAATTATAGCAAAGTGATTAAAAGAAATCAGCCTTTAATTAAATAAGAAAAACTTGGCTATCAGCACGAATTTCTTCACAATTAAAATTTCTTAACACATAGGAATAAATAACTCATCTCTCACAGAGACCTTAAATAAATTTTTGTGTATGTTTGTGCAACTAATCAAAAAGTCTGAAGGTTGGCCAGTTTAAATACAGTAGTGGTTGTTTCATGAAACTATTCCCTGAGGAACCAATAACACAACTTCTGCTATATCAGCATCCTTAAAACCATTCCTGGTGTCTTCATAGTGACTTTCTTTCATGCTTTTCAGGATATGTAATCAATGTGGGGGAAAAGCCTGGGCTAAGGTTACATGAAGTTCATATACTAGATATAGTATCACATAGCTTGGCTATTTTTCCTTGCACCAATTATACAGTATTGGCATTTTTATTTTTCCTGACTTGTCCTCAAAGATAAATGAAACTTAACTTCTCTGGCTACACTGTAACTTTAAAATATACATAATATTAATTTACAAAGCAGCCACTCACTATTTGGAAGATTTAAGAACAAAGTCTGAATTTTCTTAGTGCTATACGGGGCCTCTTGACCACAGCTATACTATCCACTGGAAATAAACTTATTGAACGTGGTGAGAAGCATTAGGGGCACAGTAAGCACAAGACTCTTCACCCTCCTCTTAACATCTGCCACTTATTGTCTCTATCATAAACGTTGACTTAGAAAAGTTCAAGTCACAAACATATGCAATTCAAAGCCAAATTTCTCTCCCTCTAGTTTGTTTGTACAACCGATGATCCATATCTGGGTACCAAAATATTCTGTCATCCATTGCTATTCTTTGAAACAAATCTCTGGATAATCTCAATCAAAGGAAAATCAGGGGGAAGAAAGTACTTCCGAGCCTTGAAATTTTCATTCTTTGGCATTTTACAGATGAGTAATGATTTCTGCTATTCTTCTTTTCAGAAGTGTTCTTTGATTATGTTTAATTTGTGCCAGATAATTATCTGGCTTGCTTGACTTTTCGTGTTTGAAGTTTTAGTTGCTAATCAGTGAGAAATTCTTGAATTTTATAGAAGGCAGCCAATGATGACATTTATATATTACATTATTCCAATCTGGCTCTTGATAAATCCATTTCACAGTTATGGCAAAACTATTACAGAGAATAAAAATGTACTACAACGAAGACTCAATTGTGTTTAGTTTCAAGGTTAGAAGCAGCTTTCTCTTGCTTCTTTGATGATAAAGTTCTTTCAAAAAACTATTTTACAGCAAGTAAGCACATTTCGTACCTTTCTGCTATCTCATTTGTTTGAAGCTTAAATGTCTAAATTAAATTCACAGTAAACATAACTAATAAGCCTCGATATTTAGATAAAATAAATTTAATATATTCTAAGTTACATTTATATTCCATTGATTTTTGACAAAAGCATGGATACAATTCAATAGAAAGGGCTTAAATATTTTTAACAAATGATGCAGAAACAAACAGCAAAGATGAGATTGTGAAGTAATAGAAAATAGAAGGGTAAATTTTCATCACAAAGCAGTTTTATTACCTGGAAGTGGAGCTGTGGCTCAAGTGTTAAAATGCTAACCTTGATCAAAATAGCTCAAGGAAAGCACCAAAAGACGAAAACAATATTTAAAAAGAAAACAGTTTTGGATACGACAAAAAAAGCCCAAACACCAAAGAAAACACAGGACTTTATCAAAAGTAGCACAAAGAGAGAACCTATGGCATGAGGTGCTTCTAAATGAAAAGATGATATCATTAGACATCAGGGAAACTCAACTCAAAACCACAATCAGGTACCTATCCATATAAATTAATATTGCCATGGTAGTTTTTAATAATGGAAGAAATAAATTTCATACACTATTCATGGGAATGCAAGATGATGTATCTATGGAAGAAAACATTCTTAAGGTCCTTATAAAATTACATATAGAGAGGGATGAGCTGTAGCTCAAATGGCACAGTGCCTGCTGAGAAAGTGTGAAGCCATAAGTTCAAAGCCCCAGTAAAATAAAAAAGAAATCAACATATTACCCAGTAATTCCATTCTGAGTTGTATAGCTAAGGGGCTGAAAACATACCTACAAACTCTTGTATAAAAGTTGAAAAATCTAAATGGTTACAATATATGCTGAGTGAAGAAAAACATAGTGTATTTGTGAGAACAAAATACTATTCAGCTGTAAGCAAGGAACAATGTCTTGATGCAAAATTGCAACATGGATAAACCTTGAAGATAACGTTAAATGAGATAATCATTCACAAAATGTCACATTTTGATCGACTTTATGTAAAATGTTCAAAACATGCAAATCCATAAAGACAGATAGTGGATTAGTTGTTGCCAGTGGCTAGGAAAGATACTAAATGAATGCAGGGTTTCTAAAGAATACAGAGTTTGCTTCCCAGGTAATGAAAATGCTCTGCAACTGAATAGTGGTCATGGTTACACAGTTGGTGAATATAGCAAAAAAAAAAATACCGATTTTTACACTTTAAAGTATGGTTATTGTGGGAGTTAATAAACCTGTTTCAATAAACGCGTTATTTGTAAATTTAAATGAGAATTGTGGGATAGTCAGAATAAATTTCCCCTAGACTAGATCAGTGAAAATACATTTGAATAACAATAACTAGTATATTAAAGGAAAACAATATAATGTCAATCTCTGGGCACTGACACAAGCTCTGGTATGATAGAAAAGTTGGAGCTCCAGTAGTGCAATCGGCTAGCACACGATACTTATAAGAAAAGTCACTTTGATTTTTGAATCCCAGCTGTTCACCATTATCTGACTATGGCCTTGCTAGGCAAATTATTTGATCTCTCTTAGTCTCAGTTTTCCTAATCCATAAAGTGGGAATTATGATTCTTTTTTATTTTTTTGCCAGTCCTGGGGCTTGAACTCAGAGTCTGAGCACTGTCCCTGGCTTCTTTTTGCTCAAGGCTAGCACTCTGCCACTTGAGCCACAGCGCCACCTCTGGCCATTTTCTGTATATGTGGTGCTGGGGAATCGAACCCAGGGCTTCATGTATATGAGTCAAGCATTCTTGCCACTAGGCCATATTCCCAGCCCGGAATTATAATTCTTTACTCAAAGAATTGTTTGAGAGAGAGAGAGAGAGAGAGAGTGTGTGTAGCATATGCCTATCACATACTAAGCACTAAAATAACAACAAGACAAAAGCAATTCATTCAATGCAAGGCACAGGTATGCGTTTCAAAAACAAATTAAGTCAAGGAGTTCACTTTTAAAAGTCTTCCTTTTTTGCACCCCTGATTCTGTTACCCACATATGACTAGGGAAACAACTCATAAGGTAGTGCAAAGAATTTCATTTATATGTGGCTAAGTGAATGTCATATGGCAAATATTTTACAGTAGAAGTGGAATGTATTGAGGAACACATTCCAGTGTATTTTTGAGATGCATGTCCATCTCTCAGCGGTTCAACATACATCTATTAACCATACCCTTTGTAGGTTATGAGCCACTAAAATACTAATTCTAATTAGGTACCATCATTTGGCAAGTAATTGACAGAAAGCTACCTTGTTTTATGACTGGAAGATTTCATTTATATTGCATTTAAGGAGCATCTTTTATAAAAGTTGCTTATCTGTCCAGGAAAGCCAAGTCTTTTTTTTTTTTCCCAAAATAACCAGTTCATTAAGTTTACTATTTTGAGTAGATCTGTTTGTACTTGGAAATGTAAATCCATTTCCCCAAATCATAATCAAGCTATACTATATACCACATATCAAGACTGCTGGAAGAATTAATTTCACATTCTACGTTACTCTTTCACATACTATATTCTGTACAACTTTCAAATTCTATATTGATGTCATCCTTCAACAATATGCTTTTGTCTCCCTTCTCCCATTAAAAGAGATCTACTTGAGCAAGTATAAGAGAAAAGAAAGATAAAAAATATTCAGATGCAGAAATTAATACATACTCCTCTTAGGCACAATCTTTGTTTTTAGCATATTCTCTCACAGACAGTAACTTTAACTAATTTATTTTCTCTATTCCTTGACTATTTTCTAAAAAGTTCACCAAAAATTAAAGCAGAAACAATACTGAAAACAGTAAGAATGATTATAGTCTTTTCCTTTTTACACTGGCCAAAATGTTTTGGGTCAACTAGATTCTGATTTCGGCAACTTGATCCATCATTTCAACCCAGGTGGCTCCATCTTGACCCAGACATTGCTACAGGCGAGCAGATGTTTCTGCAGTGTCACAGACATTATCCATTCCACCTGTTTTTGTGACACATGATTTACTTTCTGACACTTGAACAAATCTTTCTTCCAGCACTTCCTCTTACCACCCCCCCATCCCCCAAAACTAGCCGCCTTGGCAGAGAATTGCTTGAGTTTATTGAAATTCCAGTACAGACCCTTCCCTTTATAGAGGGAGAGGCAAATTCCAGAAAGGGAAAGCAACCACACTGGTGTCATTTGGAGGATGTGGTGTCCTTGTGAGTGAAGCTTATATACCCATGGAGTCTCACTTTCATGGAGAATCCCTCCTACTCATGTCTCTCTCTCTCTTTTCCTTCTTTATTGTCAAAGTGAAGTACAGAGGGGTTACAGTTTCATATGTAAGGCAAGTACATTTCTTATTCAACTTGTTACCTCTTCCTTCATTTTTTCCCCGCCTGCCCCCTTCTCCCTTCCCTCCCCCCCCCCATGAGTTGTACAAGTGGTTTACACGAAGTGGTTTTATATCGCTATTGCAATGGTTTGTCTTTTTATCCTTTGTCTCTTGATTTTGGTATTCCCTCTTCCTTCCCTAGTTCCAATACACGTATATGCAGTGTCCAGGGTACTAAGATCAGTTACAGTGATAGCAGGGGTAAAACCACGAGAATGGAATATGAGAGAGAAAAAAAGGTATGGTTTCACATGGCATGTTGAAAATACCTACAACAGTGATATACCACTTGTTTCCATAACTTGGAGGAAGCTGTTGTAATAAAGTCAGCTTGGTATTGGCACAAGAACAGGCCTGAGGACCAACAGAACAGAACCAAAGACCCAGAAATGAACCTGCAGATCTATGGCTACTTAATCTTTGATAAAGAAGCTAAAAACAGGATGGAAGAAAGATAGCCTCTTCAACAAATAATGCTGGCAAAACTGCTTCAACACCGTTAACTAAAACTAGATCCTCATATATCATCCTGCACCAAAATCAATTCCAAATGGATCAAAGACCTCGAAGTAAAATCAGATACCCTGAAAACACTACAGGAAGGAATAGGAGGAACATTTGGGCTCCTTGGCACAGGAAGAAACTTTCTTAATAAAGGCCCAGAAATGCTACAAATCAAAGAAAAGTTGGACAAATGGGACTGCATCAAACTGCAGTGCTTCTGCATGGCAAAGGACATAGCTCGCAAGATAAACAGAAAGCCCACAGATTGGGAGGAGATCTTTACCAGACATAAAACGGACAAAGGCCTCATATCTAAAATATACAAAGAACTCAAAAATTAAATTTATCTTTATCTTTTGAGAGATAAGGTCTGGCTATTGTCAAGACTGAATTCAAACTCCTGGGCTCTGAGAAGGTGGGACTCCAGGGGCACACTGCCACAGTTGCCTTGAGAATTAATTACTGCTATATCTTTTTGCTTTTGGCTAGCCAATCAGCAATCCACATATCATTCAAACCTCTACTTTTCTAACACCAAAATGAAAAATGTAGTGATGGTGCACATTTCTTTGATGAGGCTTACTGAAGTATACTTTACATAAGTACAATTTGTGCATTTATGTGAGTTTTAGCACATATAGTCATGTAACCACCAGGACAATCAATAAATCCTCTATTTCTATATGGAAACAAATCCCTAAATTCGAGTTTCCATCCTTTAGTAATTATATTGACAGAGTTGGTGAAAGACTTATTTGTTGAAAAGGTATTTGCCTAAATGATTAGCTTAGCCAAAAGGCAACAAAAACCCCATGGTTTTTGTCCTATTTTTGTTGAAAAGCTTTCTAAAATGCCAGAGTTCACTTGCTGCCTCGTTAATGAGAGAACAGAAAGAAGCAATGGGGGCAAAACCTCCAAAATGATAGGGAGGGGAGGAGAGGAGGGAAACAACAGAAGTGGAGGGGATATGATTGTTATAAAATATGCATATTCATATGTTCTAGAATTTATTTAAAGTACTATTGTCTCATGATTATCCCAGGTCAAAGTTAGTACTAAATAGCTGCTAATGATAAAATAATTGAAATTTTATGATGGTTTATTATATAACAGGTCACTCTAAAATGATTAGGTATACTCAATCAATCCTCAAAACTACTCTATGGAATATATGTATTATACCCACTTTTCAGAAAACAAAGTAGCACATGCAGAAAATTACTCATGTACTTGTCGCAGAATATAAATCTAAAAACTCAGACTCCTGTTCTTTTAGCCATTGTACAAGACATTCTTACACTATATGTTTAGTCAAATAAAAAACTTTACTGATCATATTTATTTGATTTGGCATCTGTTTGCAACAGTCTTCTTATTAAACTTTGTGTATTCTAAGAAAATCAAGCCTGTTTATACTCAGAAGTTGCCCCAAAGTTCCTTTTTCTATCCTAAGCAGTCAATGGTCCTGTAATAATGGTGTCTGTAGTCTGGTGTATATTTTTTTCACAGTTTATTTGGAAGATGAAAATGACAGAAACATGTTGAAACTGCTAGAGTGTAGAAGATTGTGAAATTTTCCTTTAATGTAGTCTGGTGTATTTTGATCTTCTTCTTTACTGACATTTCAATGCCTTGTAAGTATAATGGCTATTACTTTTTCTGTTGCTTTTGTATCTATATGTATTCTGAACAACTAGCATGCACTTTAAGAATATCAGTGCAATATCCAGATGTTTAGCATCTTAGGTATAGAGGGCACTAACCCTATGACACATGGACTAAAATGAGATTTTCATGGCATTCCAAGAGCATTGGTGATACTTTGTTACAGACTGTTTACATACCACTGAAGATCAAGTGGCAAATGTAAAGAATGAACACAGCCCCACAATTGTGAATTCCTTTAAAGACAAAGCTTATACTGAGAATTATCTGTTAGGGACTTATGGACCTCCACAGCAGGGCTTTCTCATGGACGTCTTGTGTTTCAAATTGCTGCAAGTAACTATTAATGTATCTAAATAATTTAAACAACATATTTAGATATATTTTGGTAATGTGTCATTTCCAGGATTTATCCAGATTATTTTGGTGTTAATAGATGAGTAGAAAGCAGTTATTACCCCAAACTTTCACTTTGAGTGTGGTTGATAGCAATAAACTTCAAAACAAATGGGTTAGTTAGAAAGTATTATTTTCATAAATTAAAGGGCTCAAAGGAAAACTATGCTATTGATAGCCTTAATAAATATAAGGACAATTCATCCTCATGAATTTGCTTGATTTGGTATTCCCTTTTGGCTAACTAGGCATGTTACAATTGCATTAAAACATTAAAAATTATGGTGTGAAACATGTTTTCACACCATAATTATTATTTCACAAAACATAGAGACATGGTTCAATGGTTCTCTTGATACTTGATTTCTGGAAGTCAGAACAAACTTGAAAAATATTACTGTCTACATGAAAGCATGAAGAATGAATACTATAGGTGCCCCCTGCCAATGATTTTCCATCACTCTTTTGTTTTATAGGTTAGATAAAGATCATCATTCAGGAGATAGTCACCTGGGGTGATAATAAATTATGTATATTACAAATACAGACTTGTCTCCAAGGTAGAGGAGGTGAGAGGGCCTAAGGAAAAAGTTTTCAGAAAGCCCTCAGTCCCCCACTTGGTGTCAAAACAATTTCAATATCACTCACTGCTTCATTGCCACAGCTCCTTTGTCACTTGTAGCCCCCATTGCATTACAGTGTGTATTGTATTATAATTAGTTCTGCATGATCTTGTAGTTCAATTAGGAAAAATTTCTCCTTCCTCCCAATTCTAGATTTTGTATCTTCCCTCAAAATTCTGTGCTTCTGTCTTATTATTTGATATTGTTTCCTCCACTGAGTCAAAAATCTTTATCTTATTCTTGTCAATCGGTAATTGAGAGTACAAAGCTGATTACCAGAGGCTAGGTAGAAATGGGGGAGGGAAAGTGGGGAGAGCTTGTGTACTAAATAGGGAGAAGTTTTGGTATGTTATAAACAGTAGGGTTGTGATAGAAATCAATAATGTGTTGTGATACTTCACAAAAGATTTTGAAAACTTTACCATAAAAAATGACAAATGTTTGAGAAGACAAATGATTCACCTGACTTAAACATCAGTCAATGTAAAGATGTTTCAAACATTACATGATATCCTTATGAATAGGAACACATTTTACCATTGTATGTATTAGTTTTAAGAAGATAATTGAAAAGTAAACCAAAACACAGAGAGGCAATTTTCAGGTCTTTTCCTTTAAACTTTTTTCTTTTCCCTAAGACTTTCTCTTCATCTCTGCCAAATACCTTATCTAGTATCCATACCCACAGCTCATGAGTGACCTTGCACGATGGCAAACGTTATACTTCCTCCGAGTCACTGGCACAACTCAGTGTTTATGCCTCTTAATTAAGATTAGCTTGTCAAAAGCAATTTCACTTCTTTCCCCTGAATAGGAGAAACTAACATTTACTTAAGTATCAGGATATGTATGTTATGGGGCTTGAACTCTGGGCCTGGGCACTGTCCCTGAGCTCCTGAGCTCAAGGTTAGTGCTCTACCACGTGAGCCACAGTGTCACTTCCGATTTCCTGATGGTTAACTGGAGATAAGAGGCTCACAGACTTTCTTGCCTGGGCTGGCTTTCAACTACTATCCTCAGATCTCAGCCTCCTGAGTAACTAGGCTTACAGACATGAGCCACCGGTGCCTGGCTCAGGGCCTATATTCTGTGAGGTGAGTATTTTAATCCTTAATTTTACAAATAGTCTAATTCTATAAAGGTCACAGATGAAGTGTTAATATTAAGGTTAAAGTTCATCTATGACTGGCTCTAAAGTTTATGACTAAGAGATTCCAACATTCCATGTCAATCGATGTTGTATTTAATAATAAATGAGCTAGTACAACAGTTCCAAAGCATCTACTCAAACTCAAGCACAGAGAGAGCAGAACATTTATCACCTGACATGCCCACTTAAAATGTTACATACCAGAACATAGTGAACCTGGATTTGGTCAACATAATGCAAGTTGAAAGAAATTTAAGTGAAATGTACTCAAGTATAAAAGATTGAGCTGTTTCTCAAATGATTGTGTTTCATCTGATGTCCATTAACCAAATATAAAATTGTATTCATATGGTTTTTATATGTTATTACTGCCTCAGTTTCTGATGAGGGCTATGTGAATCTTCAACAGTGTCTTGAGGCTGTTTTTCGAATGAAGTAATTTTGCCAAATAATTTGTTTGAGAAATTTTTGTTTTTTATCACTATCTTATTGATGGACCAAGATGATTAGAATAAGAGATTGTTTGGCAGGAAAAGAACAAAAGTCTTCAACTAGAAGGCATGTCACTCTGTAAATCATACCAGGAAAGGTGATCTTAGAGCTCTCTATATCACTATTGTCAACTTCTGCCCTTTCTGAAAACTCCTGCTCACGTTTCCAGATCTGAAAGTTCTGCAAAAACATTTACTGAATTTTAAGCCATCATCATGAGGAAATTTGCTGCAGAAATCTGTTATACTACTCCACTAAGCTGCCGTCACTAACTTGCCAAGAAGGAACTTTGTAAAAACAGCTCCAAATGATACTCTACTGTGCACTAAGATGTAAGGAACAAATTGCTTAAATTTCCAATTCACTAACAGGATACATATGCAAAGCATGGGAAAACAATTCTATAATCAAAACCAGGGCTATAGGTATTGTTAAACTTCTAGGGATTTCTGGTGTTGGAGCAGAGTGGGTCAAGATATTTGCTTTTATCAGTGTACAAATACATGTTTTCATAGTTTATAGTTTGTTTTTATGAAGTTTCATCTAGCACTGGCACAGCACTCAATTCAGCTGATGTTTGAACCTCCATGTTTTGTCACACAGAATTTAACTCAGAAATGTCCGAGATGAAAATGGAAATGTTCAATCTATATATTCTAATAACAATCTACAAGATAATCAGTACAAGTTGGTTTGCTTGATATGAGGGAATTTTGCCGATTTCACCCTTTCCCTGGAATTTTCCAAATGGAAGAGGTACTTCACTTTCCACCTCTTGGAATATTTAAATAATGATGAATATTTTTGTCTCCTAGCTTCTTTTGTGTTTGTGCACATGCACATACAAGAAATGCATGTTCGCAGGACTAGCATGGGAAGAAATTAAGTGTTGTCAAATTATATTGAAACTTTAAAAATATAGTATTTTATTAGTACCTGATTCTAAGTAAAGGTATGTGTAATGGATGTCCAAGAAATCACCCTCAAATGGAATATAACTAAGAAATGTACTGAAGTAATAATGATCTAACTTGGTTTGTGTGTAGAATGATCTAACCTGTTAAAATAGACTTTCTCCCCCAGTTTTCATTCTTGCCTCAGAATTTGAATTTTCGATTCATTATTTCTGGGGTT
Source organism: Perognathus longimembris pacificus (assembly GCF_023159225.1). NCBI lineage: Eukaryota > Metazoa > Chordata > Mammalia > Rodentia > Heteromyidae > Perognathus > Perognathus longimembris. The sequence continues at coordinate 35,515,512 of NC_063188.1, forward strand.
GCCCACAAGACTTTTGTATTCTAAAAAGTTTCTGGGTGACTCTGATGCCACTACAGAGGTTGTATTTGAGAATTAATTAAAGTAGACTCTTGAGAATTGACCACTACAAAAGGTCATAAACACTCAAGAATCATTTCAAGGATGACTAAGACATGGCACTGAACTTTACAGGAAGTAACTAGCCAGCCAATAAAAATAGAAAAGATATAGTATGTGCGCAATTTCAATATTTGATCTACACATTTGAAGTTCATGAGAGGGTAATAAGGTCATTCAAGAAATTAAAAAGACAAGAGTATTTCCCTTTCTGTGCTACCAAGACTATAATGTTACTCTTGGAGAAGTTTGAGCAGATTTCCAATAAATTAGTAGTAACTAGATTTTAATTCCAGTTTATTATCTGCCAAGATTTAAGTCTTGGCTTCTGGGCTTCCTTTAAGAAAGTGGTCAATACTCATGCCACTTCAACTGGCTTCCATAATTGCAAACATTTGCTCTGCTTTATGGATTGGATGCTAACTTCTGAAGTGAGAAGTAAGGAGAGTCCATGTATTCATCTTAGTTTAAATTCTACTGCTTGATTTGATATTGTGCTTTAATCTCGCTTTTACATGGACAAATAAGAAAAAGAAAAAAATTAAATCCAAGACTCAAGTTAATTGACCAAAAATCAAGTGAATGATCCAAGAACAGAATACTCATAAAAAGTAAATGAAAATCTTTCGTATAAACTTTTTCAATGTTTCTCTAAAATATGATGCTATTTCAGAATGTAAACTAACATTTTATTGATAGATAAATAAATAAAATGTTATTGATTGATAGAAAAGAAAATCATATTTTAAAGGGATCATTGTCTCTACACTGCATGCTAACTCTAAGCCTTATGGAGAAATAGACCTTGCTGATAGCTTGAAAAAAGTAATTAAGAAAATATGGCGTTCATGGTTAGCAATGTCCCAAGATCAAAACATTTCATTAACATCCATTACCAGAACTTTATGTGTATCCTTAGTTGTCAAATAACTTAAAACAGACAAATATAACCATTTGTCTCCTACCTCTTTCCTTCCTTTAGTCTAGGTCCCTGGTTTGCCTCCACATTTACATTTTCAACCAGGGGGTATAATAATATTTGATCCAAAGGTCAATTTCCTTTCCCACCAGAGGACTTAGATAGCCCCACCACTCTGGAGGAACTTCAGGTGAACAAGTAAAATAGTATTTGCAAGGAGATTGAAAAACTTTTCTCTCCATTGGTTTAATATAGTTTAACTGTTTTTCCTGAATTGACAAATAAAATTCAGTCGCTATGAATATATAGCCCATGTATTTTGTCTTCTTTGAATGGGCCAAACCAATCAGCTGTTTAATACTGTGTAACCTAAATTATAGGACTAAGTCCCTCCAGCCTTTCTCCTTCTGTTGCTTTGCATTTAAATGAGCCAGGGTCAGTCCAGGGTCATTCTAAGCAAGGGAGACTAGAGCCTGTAAGTATTAGAGAAGCAGGCTCCCTCCATCAAGGGCAATTGGATAACCTCTGGCAAAAGTGTACTTTGCCTTCATCCCCCACCCCTCCCACATAGCCCTTAAGGCTCTTTCCTTTTACAGAGGTGTTACATCTGGCTTTGCTCTCCTTGGGAACAACGCCCCTTGTTAAAAAAAACTCTCTCTCAACTCTCACACAGCCATCAGAAATAATTTACCTGCCATGGACCTCATTTCCCTTGGGATTAAGGTGAGAACTAATCTCATCTGTGCTAAAGTGTTAATCAGTGGCTTAATGCATTGCTTAATTTATAATATGCACATGAACAGGTGATTTCTGGTAAGAAGTCCAAATGAGCCACTCTCTAACAACAGGAATTGGGAGTAGGGTGGCAGGCTGGTCTGTGGGAAATATTTTTTGTCTGAGATCTTTCCTGCAAATTATGGCATATTCAGTTGAATCTCTGCCTTCTTAACACATATGTTCGCCTTTTTTCAGCTTTTGAAGTAATAAACTCTCTCTGAGATTTCTAGCTTACACTTTAAATTCCAGCTCTGCTAATCAGTGCATCCCAATCAAAAAATTATCAGATGAGTCTTGAGTACATGCATGCTGAGTCCTCCAGAGAATTTTGTCAGACACCCTTACTCAAGAACCTTGGAAATACCTAAATAAGACCATTCTCTGCTCCATCTGGGGGCAGCAAGTCCAGCCCTGCTATTGTCTCTTCACACAATGTTCCTGAAATATATTTTATCAGTTCATATAAAATTGTGAATTTTCATGGAAGAATGTAATATTGAAATCTATCATCCATTTTACATTTTCTCACTTATTTCTCTTCCATCACCATATATGTAGTGTCAGCAGTTATTTGACGAACAATCCAGAGAGGTATTTTAAGACAAGGTATGCTAGACCTTCATTAGTGTTTGTACTTGCCATCTATTATACTTGGGACAAAGTATTGAAGTTTTGATATAACAATACAAAGAATATGGATATACACAATGGGGGGGGTGGGGTGGAAATTGACCTCATACAGTCAAGTGAAATAATTTCCTCAGATTTTGTCAAAAAATCTGAAGAAACTCCTAACACTCAAGTTTTGAATCACATACAACTACTATTATCTAAAGAAAAGAATTAGGAGAGGAGGTATAAAAAATAAAGAACTTTCCTGGGCACAGTGTCTAACATCTGTAATGCCAACTATATGAGAAGTGGACTGAGTGTGGTAGTTCCCATTTGGCATCCCAGATACTTAATTCAGCCTAAATATGAGACCATAACTAAAAATACCTCAAAGCAAAAAGGGTTAGAGATTGGGTGCAAGGGGCACAACTCAATTGTCTTGAGTTCATACCTACGTACTTCCCCCAAATTAAATATTTATAAAATAAAAGTGAAAAGAACTTGTCAAGGGAAAGAGATGTAGGATTGTATACCTCCTCTTGCATTGTGCTGATTAACTGGTAATGGAGATTCTAGGATTTTCCTGCATAAACTGGCTTTGAATTGATCTTCTAGGTCTCAGCCTCCAGAATAACTAGGATTATAGGCATGAGCCATCAGTGCCTGAAAAAAATCTTTACTCACCTTCCTCTCCAATGATTCTGGAAGTACATTTGAATCATCATCTCTAATTTCAGAAATATTTTCACTAATATGAAAAGACAACTATTATGATCAAACTTTATTATAATCATTTTAGGGGTAAAGAAGAGAAAAATAACGAAATAATCCACCTTCAACTTCCTAGAACAAGATAATCTACTTAGGGCATAGCTACCTAAAATTAGAGCACTAGTTAATATCTGAGAAATCTTGAAAACAGGAGTATAGCATTTCTATAGCACTTAGAGAGTTTTTATTTTTAATTATTTGACCTTAAGGAACAGGGATAATAACATCAGAAACACATAAAAGTTTGATTATCTTCATTACTTTTGTGAAACAGAGCCTTAGAGGGGTTAGGTGCCCCACTCTCTGATCATTCAGCTCATGGAGCCATGAGATACCAAAGCACAGGTTATCAATCACTTTGGGATGGCAAGGGTAACTATTGCAGGATGGAAGGTGAATACTACAGACTTGGGACAAAATAAATTCCTACATAAATTTTAATCTAATTATATAGAATGTATTCCATGCACCAAACTGATACCTTCCTAGCCTTGGCTCTCATCAAAGGAATTAGTATTTTAAATAGTATATGTCTGCTGTTTAAATCTTTTGAGAGAAGAGCATTCCCTCTTGAAATTTGATAGCACAATATCAATAGCATGTCTAATTAATTTTGTTGCTGGCTGGTCACCAATTGTATATTGCACAGCAGACACTTTGCTGCTGAAAATTTTTCACCTGGAAGTTTTCTTTAAAAAGGGCTAGCTCTCAATAAGAAAATTCAATTGGACCAGTTTTGAATATTTACCATTTAGAATAGGTACTTCATAAGGAATTAAGTTTTCAACATATTTTCTAATGTCCTCTATAAGATACACCACATACACTGGCTTTGGCAATTGTCTAAAAAGACAGTTCAAAAAGTCTGTCTTTATCAGAAGGGCTGTGTGAACCCTACAGAAGGAAAATGGTAATATTGAAGCTGAGAGACTTGCATACCTTGGAGTCTCATTAAAAACACTCCTCCAGGGTTTGGTAGGAACTACTTTTCATGTCTTCATTGATCTATATTATGTATAGAAGTACTCTTTTTATATTTCACAATCTCCTACATTTTGTATATAGCATAGAAAAAAATGAGGGATTTGCAGTCCAATGAAATTTGGTTTCAAAGATAACTCAGACACTTAACTGCTTGACTTTAGAAGTTACTAAATCTACCTCATTCAGTTGATATGAGAAGAAAATTATTTAATTCCTACAAAGTATACAAAATAGCATCTGGAATGTAGTAATCATTAAACTTTATCTTTAATTTTTAATAGCCAGAACTCAAGATTATACTTGCTGTGTGTTTGTATAGTTAGATGACAGATAGATAGACAGACAGACAGACAGATATTGCAGCACATGGCTTGCCCATTTTTAACCCAAGAATTACTTTCTCAACTACTAGACAATGACTGATGACAGGTTATACATTGAAGTCAATGAGAGGGTGTGGCGAAGGTAACACTGTTGATAGATCTATGGTCTATCAATAGATATAGCCCTCAATAGCCCTCCACTGGGTCCCTTAGCACATTCAGAAATGGCAAAGATAACAATGACATATCAACTGGAGACGCCCAATAAAGTACTGTTTCTATTGAAATCTCAGAATTTAGAATAATCATAAGCATTATATTATCTTGTCAGTCATTGGGGCTTGAGTTCCTCAACTCAAGGCTAGTGCTCTACCACTTGAACCACAGCATCACTTCCGATTTCCTGATGGTTAATTGGAGATAATTGTCTCTTGGGCTTTTCTGCCCGGGCTGGCTTTGAACTGAGATCCTCAGATCTCAGCCTTCTGAGTAGCTAGGACTACAGGTGTGAGCCACCAGCACCCAGCTAAAAAGCATTATTTCTTTAGAGATTGTCATTTATACTTGAGACAGCATTGTTTATAAAATGGATAATATAGTCCAATTTTGAGTTATTTCTTATATACTTTTGTAAAGTTAATATGAGTGATTTATGATATAATTCACAGGAATGAACTACTTTTGATGATGTACTATACAATTAAGTATATCAGTAACCAGTTGTAGATTAAAGTCAGTAACAGCCTGAGCAGTAAGACAGAATATAGGATCTTGGGCCAGAATATCATTACTAATTGATATCCATTGCAATTGCACTAGAGGTTTGGGGCCACAAATGAGGTGGAGAGTAACCAAATGTTTTGTTAGTCTAGAGCACTTCTAGCTATGCAGAAAAAAATCCAGAGTAACTTTGATACTCTTATTCAGCCTAGATGGCTGAGCAGGTAAATCTCCTTGGAATAACAACAACATAAAACCAAACCAAAACAAAACCTGTCCTCTCCTTGACTTAGTCCCTCAGTTAGGAGAGAATTATGAACCTGGATTTAGTGACCCCTACAACTGCCAGGAAAGCAGCTTTGCTATGGAGCTGTGAAAGAAGCACAAGACAAGATTTGCTAGAAGAAACAGGAAGAAGTAGAAGCTCTTCTAAGACCAGAAGACCACCCATCACCACCCATTGGCAGCTTGTTAAATAAGCTGATCTAGCCTTCCCGGCCACACCATAGCCGGTGGGTGAGGAAGCGACCTTTTATTCTACAAACAAGATGAAAGAGGAAAATCTATAACTGAACTAAAGCTGGTTCCACATAAAGATGGCAGAGAAAGTATGCAATGTACACAGTACAATATGAATTTCAGATAAAAATGAGCATTTAGAATAGGTATACACTTCAGAATATACTTGAAATGAAGTTGTTATTCATCAAAATTCATATGTACCTGGACATCCTATGTTTTATTTGCCAAATCTGACAGCTCTCATTTCTATTTCTCTCCTTCCTACGATGCAATATTTTCCTTCACTTACTGATGGTCGAGGGCTTGCACTGTGCGATTTGAATAGACAAAACCACCAGACATAGAATTAGCCAGCAAAATTTGATTCAGCCCAATGCTTCTGCACAAGACATAAAAGAAATAATATATATTGTTTTTTCCTCATAGCTTTGTTACAATAAAAGTTTCAATGGGGCTGAGTGTGGTTGCTGGGCCCACATCTCTTTCTTAATATATTAATGCCAACATAAGGCAAGTTACATAAGCCTAGAGATATCTACCTCACCAAGCACATAAGTTTCTATTGCTATAACTCATACAAAAGGAAGGGGTTATAGTTTTCTACCATGTGTAATAATATATAAAATACAAGTAATTGGACAGATGATTCACAACACCAACAGAATCCAAAAGATAAGAGCATTTCCAAATGGAGTTGAGTGCACACAATCATGTAAAAGTCCTGGTTAGAGAGACAGATTCTTTGTCTCTTACTTAACTCAGAAAGTCTTCTCTTTAGTGCAGAGTGAAGAAGGCTTTACAATTCAACCTTAATGGAATCACAGCAGCTATTTTTTTTCTATAAAGAAATTACCTTGATAAATTAACTGACCATTTTCTACAGGATTTCTGTAAACTCTCCAAACTCAACTCAGCTATCACTAATGCTACTGCCAAATCCAAAAAGGTAGAGGGAACTGGGGGAGGTTTTTCTGAAAGTTCTGGCCTCATACCAGAGTATCACATCTGAAGAGCCTAGGGGCGGGAGGCTGACAGTGAGTTATAGTTCTCTAATCTCTCTCCCTTTTCTATGCATTTATTTATGTCTGAGAAGTCTCTACCAGTATAGTGAATGCAATGTAAGAGATTCATTTTCCATTTTAGTAAGGTTGTATGTACCAGGAACCCATAAACATTTTGGTAATATTCATCAAACAGACAGTCATTTAATTCTGGCTGCATATTTTTGGGTGGAGGGAAGGATGGTGGTGGTGGTAAAATAATCAAACTAGTTTTCGCATTGTACTGGCTGGAGTAAACACAAGCTCTGCTCATTACAAATATCATCACACTATTTTACACTTCATGCACCTCTCTATCCATGTTTACTACTTCTTCCTTGAGTGCATGTGAAGAGCAGACTTTCTGCCTTTTATCAAGCATGATACATTTTTCAAGTATGAAAGGGAATAAATCCATCATCTTCATATGGTGATCAACTATCCTGGAGTGATTGAAGCCTCCAAGAATGGGAAGAGTTGGTCAATGTGTGTGTGTGTGTGTGTGTGTGTGTGTGTGTGTGTGTGTGTGTGTGTGTGTGTGTGTTGTGTGACAGGGAGAGAGAGGGAGTGGAGGGAAAGGAGAGAGATAGAAACTGAGAGAGAGAGACAGAAACAGATATACAGGGCCAAACCTACAATATCCACGTTACTAAAAAGTTCAGTGTTTAACATTTTAGGCCATTTAATTTCTTCTGAAAGTAAAATTTAAGATAGTTTAAAAAAACACCATTACAGTGACTGGCAAGTGTCGGTAAAATGCTCAGAGAAGCAAGGACATTTGTAGACTTTTATTTATTTATATGTGTTTTTCTTTCCAATGGCTGCCAATTTTCCAAGTCGGGAAATATTTGTACATGTTCTAGACATCTTCCTGAAGGTATGAGGCTTTCTTGAAGCCATCCTTATACTTGGCAATTCCAATAACACTACAGCAAGCTACCATACCCTGAGAAAAATATACTTTTTCAAGCTTCCTAAATAACACATTCAGCAGAAAGTAATAAAAAGGCTAATATTTCCATCCTTTGGAAATATTTATCTCTACACAGTGCCACCTTTTTCAAATGGTCAGAATAGAAAATTATTTAGGTAGTATAATTTTGAAAGGCTAATCTGTCTCCAGTATTGGCTTAATAGAGTGTCATTAGTCAAGCCTTCCCATCAAGGTACATCTGCAGACAGCTCCTATTAAAATATGTCATTTGAGAGGGGATCACTTTTACATGCTTTTTGTTAGTTCCAGTACAGAATGTGCAAAACTCTCACATTATGATTTATATCCTATACATATATAGGATACACACACACACACACACACACACACACACACACACAATGTTATACTCATTTTGAAGAGATTGCAAATGCAACCAAAATAGTTTTTATTCTGGATATACCTATCTTACTCATAATATCTGCTCAAAGAATGACAAGAAAAGGAGAACATGAATGTGGTAACAGAAGATATATCAAGTAGCATTCTACATTGAAATCTTTACTTATAATGTATCCCCAATACCCTTGTACCTAATATGTGCAATGCACTTTACTAGGCATCTGGGAATATAGTTGAAGTAGAAATATCTAAGTCCCTTGTTGCTGAAGGAAATTTGCCTAGTTCTTTTAAACACTAATTAATCATTAGGCATCCACTCCACACCTTATAGTTTACTTTTTCTACTATCATTGCAACACTCTTTTTTTTCCTAACAAGGTGAGAGAAATGCTGCTTGCAAAACTCTTGTAGAGGTTACCACTAGGGAAACCTCAAGGTCTAAGTTTTGTTGAAACCTGCATCCCAGTCTAATGGAAAAAATGTAAGGAGAATTGTACTTAGACAGCACACATGGAATTCATCTCTTCATCTCAATGCCAAGGCCTTACAGTCTACATTCACCTGCTCAACTCCTGTCCTTGGCCACTATGTATACTTTCCAAGTTATAGCCACATAGGTCCCATACATAATTTATTCCAGTCCTTTGAGAGAGAACAAAGTCCTCTTTAAGTCTTATATACCTAATTTTCACCTGTATTACGAGAAATGCATTATAAAAATAAGTAATCTTAAATTTTATTTTAAATGTATTTAAATTTTAAAC
>NC_063188.1:35824875-35931510 GCF_023159225.1 Perognathus longimembris pacificus
GCTGTTGAATTTATATCTCTTGACCTTGTCAGCAAAGTCTTGGTCTGTGGTTAGCTCCAGGTGAATGAATGTCATGATCAGTGAAAATATTTTCTCTGGACTTCTTCAGAGACTGTGAAGGAGGAAATGGTTATAGACTCACTACTTAAGAAAAAGGAACTTTGTGAGGAGAGATTAGGAGTATCACTCTCACTATTAGTACTTATTTGACATGTTCGAGGTACTTAGGCAAGTTACAAATCTCTTCTGGCATAGTATCTCATTTCTGTCCTCCTTCCCAACTCCCTTTCTCCCGAACCTTAATTGGATTGATTTGTTCTAGTAGGATCTGCCTTGGTGGCTGGCAATGGTTAATGTTTTAAACAAATTAAAGGCAGAAGAACCTTTCTTTACAGTGTCTTACTGGTGCAGCTGGACCTTACTGAACTTGGTAAAGTAGAAGTGTAAAGCATAGTCTTTGTTAACACTCTGATTCCCTTTGCTGCTATTATATTCCACTTGACCACCAGGCTTCCTAATATGCTTCCTTTTAATATCTATTTTTATTTCTTGTATGGTACTAGTATATCTCAGCATCATTTCTGTCCATACATCTTGGCTACAGTTAGCATCATTTGTTGTAACACAATGTTTTCATAATAACACTGTCTGTGGAATGTTTGTGTCTCTTTCAAAGTCTTTGATTACATATAAAATATGATTTTAACTGTTCTCTGGGAGGCATCACTTCTCCCACTTTGTAAATGAATAGACAAAGGCCTACAAGCATATGGTAACTTGCTTAAAATTCAGTGTAGTTGAGGAAATAATGATGGAAGAAGTAGGATCAAAATGCATTGTTCTCACAAATTGAAATGTTGAATTGAAACCCCTTTGTACAACTCCTTAAAGATAATTTCAAAACTTAAAAAAAATTCAACAGGGTTGAAAATGAGAAGTCTCTTAATGGCCCATCTGTATCCAGATTACACTGGATCATGCTGATTATCTTAGATGTGAGAAATTCAGCACCAAAGTCCCAGGGGTTGTTGCTTGTACATTCCAAAGCTACAAAGGTACTTTTTGGGAGTACTGTCTAGTGAGAGAGTCTTTCTCGAAAATGAGCCAACAACTTAAATTTTCTTAAGAAATATTCGCCTCTATTAGATAGGTACTTATTAAAAACTGGTTAATTTAAACCAGTTAGTTTTGTTCATCACCTTTCTGACCTGCCACAGACGTGCAGGTAGTAAACATCAACTTTTTCTATTCTATTGCCATTTCTTATGAGTCAATAGAGAATTAAATGTAAATTTGAGGGAGTCAGCATCAATATTGAAAAAATGGTAGCTTCAATCAAGCTACACTTAGAAAACTGTTTCTACGTATGCATGCCAGTTGTTCTATTACCCTTTACATAATTCATAGTCCTTTCTTACTGTCAACAGAAAAATCAGGTAATTTTGTTTCTTTTCTTTTTTATGTTCGCAATTTTTTTGAAAGAACCCAAAAATATGCCATAACAAATAGTAAGTGATTGTTATAAGAAGACCTAATACTTCAATAAAACTAAATGAGTGCAAAGGACTAGGGAAGTTCCAGATTCGTGCTTCTGGCAAGAAGTATACTCACAAATGACAATCTCATCCTGGATGGGAAAGGATCTAAGCCATAAAGGTAAATAGAATTGTCAGTCTTTGAATAAATTAATGTGAATGATTTAGAAAATATTCATTGAACACTTTGGTAAACATAAAATTTTTCAGTTTAAGGAGAAACAAGAATGACGTCCAGTCTAGGATATGTGTGTGCCTTTTGAGTGTTTTTCTCAGGAAAACTTTTTTCATTTTTAACTCATCAGATTTGGTTAATTAAAGGAACAAATTAGACAAAGAAACTGTGTCAAATTATGTAAGCATTCGATTATTGCCTTTTTGTTGTTCTTTCATGTACACTATTAAAGAAAGGTCTTCTTAAGTCCCACAAGTTAAAAAAAAACAACTATAGTTATCTAATTCCTTGTAATATATATTGCTGTATAGAAATTATGATCTATCTCACAAGGCATAGCTGGGTTATGTTCTCTGAGGGGTTTTGTGGGTACTGTATGTCATCTGGGAGATAGTTTGTATTTATTAATTTTCCTAGAATGATCCTCATCCCAGAATTTTTATGATATGCAATAAGAAATGTGTATTAAACATATCCCCATTATGTCATTTTATACCTTTCAAAGAATTTCTATACAAATAAATTCATAAAAAGTAAAATCAAAAGCCAACTAGGGGCTAGGAATATGGCCTAGTGGCAAGAGTGCTTGACTTGTATACATGAAGCCCTGGGTTCGATTCCTGAGCACCACATATATAGAAAACGGCCAGAAGTGGCGCTGTGGCTCAAGTGGCAGAGTGCTGCTAGTCTTGGGCAAAAAGAAGCCAGGGACAGTGCTCAGGCCCAGAGTCCAAGGCCCAGCACTGCCAAAAAAAAACCCCAAAAACCAAACAACAACAACAACAACAACAACAAAAAGAAAAGCTAGGCAACATTATAATTTGGGGGTATAAAATCTGGTTATTAATGCTTCAGTGGGTTTGACAACTCTAAGAAGGGAAAAGCCATCATCATCATTGAAGTATCACATTAGTCTCCATGTCTCAACATTTACAGAGAAAGGTTCCTATTTATAGGAAAATACCAAGAAAAGGTCATCCTCTGGGATTCAGTGAACTACTTCTATTAGAATAGAACTCACCAAAGATTCTATGGCCCATTCTTACTCTTAGCCATAGATCAGTAAGAAATCACAGAGAAGAGGTAGGTGTCCTTTACCATTCACAGTATCTTTGTTGAGGGCTATTCATTTGCAACAAATTAATAATCCTTGAAAACAAAGCTGCTCAAAACATGTCTTTACTTAAGAATGCCATATGGTAGCAGTGAAATAAAGAAGAAAGGACTCAAAAGGTTTGAAATTAAAGTCATACTTACTTTTGTTAGCTCTTACTCATGAAGCCATCTGCCTGAACTTGTATGCATGTGGCATGTATAATATAAATATATTGACGCTTAATTTAATAGCACACTTTTCTTTGTAAAATATTCAGCTGAGCCTGCGATATAAACAGTCTCATCTACTCAGATATTTATTTCAAGGTGTTTGATGTAGGAGGCAATGACATCTTGCTCAATATTGGGGGAAATGAGAGAATGCAGTCAAGGATTTATTTTATATAACACAAAATTAAGAAAAGCATGAGAAGGGGTGAATTGAAGAGAGATAAAAATGTTGAAGAGTGTAATGCTGATCAACATGTATCATATTTATGAATTCTTTGTTAACTGGCTTTTCCTTTGTACATCTAATTAAAGATAATAGTATATTACAAAAAATCTACTGGAGAAAGAAAAAGGTGTCAAGATCTTCCTTGTTAATGCTGATGTAGATATATATATATATATATATAATATATATAAAAAGATACATACATATATTTTTAAGGCATCTTTTTCTCTTCCTTTTTATTTCAATTTTTGTTGACAAGGTGATGTACAGAAGGTTTACAATTACATAGTAAGGTAGTGAGTACATTTCTTGTAAAACTTCTTACCTCCTCCCTCATTTTTCTTCCACCTTCCCTCCTCCCTAATTCTGAATCCCCCTGAGTTGTACAGTTGGTTTACTATATATTGTCTTGTAAGTATTGCCTCTTATGAGTTCACCTAATGAGGCCAAGACAAATTGTTATTGTTATCAGCTTCTCTCTACTTCAAATTCACCATCACACTCTCAGTCAGTACTCTTGATATTGACCAATGAATGCTGTTTATTTATTATGGGGGAAAATTTGTGGGTGGGTGGGGCTAGGTTGATAGAGCTTTTTGTTGAGTAAGTAGAGACTAAAACAAAATAGTGTACTTTAAAGATTTTTCTAGAACGCATCTACCAGCTTTCAATAGGCAAGACATAAGAATACTTGCTGCTGCAATGAACCCAAAAAAATAGACATTATACATGTTCCTTGTATAACAGGAAGGACAAAACTGATATACTGAGAAACAGGAATTTCCTGTAACCATTTCTATCTGTCTGTCTGTCTATCTATCTATCTATCTATCTATCTATCTATCTATCTACCTATCCATCCATCCATCTACTTATCTATCTAATCTATCATCTATGTGTTTTTATTCATATGTTTGGAAATGTCTACTTATGGGCCCCAAGATGGCCTCAAATACATTATATAACTTAGGCCCCAGACTCCTAAGTGTTAGGATAACAGGTATGTGTTACCACATATCACTTTACAATGATTTTTTTAAAACTCTAAATTTTAGTAAACACAAATGAAATATATGAAACTCTGATGACTGAAATAAATCACATCTTGATTACACTTAGCTGTTTATTCACTCTCAGTAGAATTGTTAATGGTCACCTTCAGTGGTGTATGTCAGTTTAATGTGGTTTGATGAAAGGAACTACATATCCTATGTCATATGGAGAGTCATCTATTAAGTGGATTCTCCACATGATGTTGCTCCCTCTTCCAGTAAAGTGCATTCTACACATAACATGAGAGATATTAGCTATGGACTGTTGCCATAAAAAGTGATTATCATCACCAGTATTTTTATTGTTGCTTTTCTTTTTTGTTTTTTTTTTTTAAATAATAATTACTTATCGTCAAAGTGATGTACAGAGGGGTTATAGTTTCATATGTAAGGCATGGGCACATTTCTTGTACTATGTGTTACCTCCTCCCTCCCTCACCCCTCCCCCTCCCCCTTTTCCTCTCTCCCCATGAGTTGTTCAGTTGGTTTACACCAAATGGTTTGGCAAGTATTTCTTTTGGAGTCGTTCGTCTTTTTATCCTTTGTCTCTCGATTCTGATATTCCCTTTCACTTCCTTAAGTCTAATACCAGTATATACAGTTTCCAGTGTACTCAGATAGATACAATGATAGTGCGGGTACAACCACAGGAAGGGGATACAAGAGGATCATCAACAAAAGAAGCTATGGTTTCACATGGCATGTTGAAAGTAATTACAACAATGATATAACACTCGTTTCCATAAAATGCAGTTCATTTCACTTAGTATCATCTTATATGTTCATAAGCATATAGCTATTGATGATAGCCATTCTGACACAGGTGACATGGAATCTCAGCTTAGGTTGTGTGTGTGTGTGTGTGTGTGTGTGTGTATGCATGTGTGTGCATGTGTGCTGGTAATGGGATTTGAACTCAGGTCCTTGAACTCTTACTCATCTTTCTTTCTCAGAGGTGGCATTCTACCAGTTGCACCATTACTCCAATCTAACCTTTACTAGTTAATTGAGGACAGAAGGAGTCATTACAGACTTTTCAAATTGTAATCTTTCAGGTTTCAGATTTCTGACTAGATAGGATTACAGGAGTAAGCCACTGGCTATGTGTATCTTCTCTAACATTTGTAAATAAATTGAAAGACTCAGAAAAAGTATATTAAGTGAAGTAAGCCAGACCCAGAGAAACATAGATTGCATGGGTTCCTTCATTTGTGGTAGCTAAAATATGCCTCTAAGTCTATAAGTAAATACACTGGGTTTTAAGCAAGAGGTTACAAATGAATGAACAGAAATGTAGTAGACATGTGGAGTGAAAATAGGGTAATTCTTTAAAAAGACTATGTCAAAGCCTAACAAAATGAGTATTTGGAATGGGTACATGCAAGATAGTAGGGTAGGGCCAATGGGAGAGGTGTAGAATGAAAAGTTGCAGGTGAGAGAATTCAGGCAAGAATTCAGTGCAGATACCACATAATTGAGCAATTTAAGGGAAGGGGTGAGTCAAAGGAGATTGAAGTGATAACACAGATCAAGATGCATTGTACACATACACTGCTTTGTTAAATGGCAAAGAATTCAATACATAATGTAAAATTAAAATAAGTAAGTAAAGGGGTGTGTTGGAGTGGTGGGTGAGAATGTTGAAAGGGGTGACATTGATCAAGATGCATTATATTCACAAACTGCTTTGGTGTATGGAAACTCGTACAACTAATTAAAATAATAACAATATTCATAACAAGAAAATTGAGCATTTCCATGCATTTATGTGCCATATTTACTTCTGCTTTTAAAATATGCTCAATTCATCTGTCATTATATAGGTTGGATTATTTGTTCTTTTGTTTAATTTTTAAGATTATTTTATAGGCTTGATATTAACCTCTTATCAGACAATATCAATCAAAGATTTTAATCCTTTCTTTACATTGCCTTTTCACTCTGGCAATTGTTTACTTTGCTGTACAAAGTTCTTGGATTTGATGCAATCTCATTTGTTAATCCTTGAGCTATTTGGAGTCATTTTCAGAGAGTCATTGCCTATGTCTGTATCTTAAAATACTTTCCTTACATTTTCCTCAAAGTTGTAGGTCTTATACCAAGGTCTTTGATGTTTTTAATAGATTCTCTTTCACACAGAATGAGATAGTGATCAAGTTTCCATCTTCTATGTGCTGATTATCCAGTCATTCTCACCATTTTTTTTTGCTTTCACCAACATATTCTTTTTGACACCTAGTTTCTGTATAGCATATTCAATGAGATGTTGGAAAAATATACAAGCACATTTAACTCATATATATCTCCATACCATGTATTTCCTAGTGAAATATATTTGAGAAATGATTGATTAAACCAAGTTCAGCAGGTTTCTTTACTGCATGATATAGCAGAGAGATTTTATGGCCAAGTATTCTCTATAAATGTCCAAGATCAGAAGAGGGTATGAGGCTTTCCCAGATTTTAACTCATTATAAAACTCTGGATTCTCATCTGTCTTGCTGGATAAAAAGGAAATACTACCCTAAAGTTGTTTTTGGCACGTGGTACCAGTTGATTTTAAAGATCAGTGATAATGAAGTTAACTGGATAACAATACAATTGATGTATTCTCTGAGTACACACTATACCTAATCATTAATTAACACCTTCATCATATTGATTTCCAGATCTAACTTGTGTCTCTTGTATATGCTATTCATTTTTCAAAGTGAGTACCATACCAATTCATTTAAATTAAGCTTACAAAAATACTGGTATTAGAACTAGGAAATTGGAAGGGAATACCAAAATCGATAGACACAGGGTAAAAAAAAGACAAACTACAAAAGCAATACTTGCAAAACTGTTTGGTGTAAATGAACTGAACAACTGAACAACTCATGGCGGGGGGGAAGGAAAAGGGGGAGGGGGGAGGAGGAATGAGGGATGAGGTAACAAACAGTACAAGAAATGTATCCAATGCCTTATGTATGAAACTGTAACCTCTCTGTAATTCAGTTTCATAATAAAAAATATTAAAAAAAGAAAATTGAGATAATTACAGATCTCTGAGAAAGTTCAGATCTTTGTTTGATAAATACAGCACTATCAAATTCCTTGGAGATAGATCAAGGGCCCACCTATACAGAGTACAATCTCTTTTCAAAATGAATTTAACAATTTTGAACTGTAGTCATTGTCTTGTTTATTTATTTATAACCGCTACTCTATCATCATGATGTACATAGTCACTTAAATTAGATTTTCTTTTGTGTGTATAATGTAAGGAGGAGAGACCAGTCAGAAAGATTTATCTTGATTTTAATCCTTGCTATGAAAGATAGTTTGATGATGTATTATTTTGACCTTCTCCGTATTGTGGAATTTTATTTGATGGCCATCCCACCTCTTTTCCACAGTTCACTGAGACTGTAAACAAGACAAGATGTTCATTGGCATAGCCTAAAAATTATACATTGTTGAAAAGGTCAAAATAGTAGAGCCCAATGTTCCTATCTATAATTTACAGACTATATGAGGCATTCAAATTCTAATAACTCATTTTCTTGACAGAGTAAAAAAACATAAAGTGGCACTACATGAATCCTTTTGGGAAATGGACAATACAAATGAAACATAGCTGAAGCCCAATTACTTCTTGGTTTTTGGTGTTCAATTTACGTTTCCACAGGCAGAAAAAATAATCCAAGGTTCCCAGGAGATAAGTTAGGTTTCATTTAAATTTTAAGGCTGAAATTTTTTATATAAAGAAAATAAATTAGAAATATATTCTAGTTTTATGCAAAAGAGAATGAGAATATGTTATGGAAAGCACAGGCTGGCTTAGAATAACTGTACCTCGATCTTTTGGAATATCTAGTCATGTGATCTAGCATATACCATAGGCTTGTATTTCTTCATATGAAAAGCAATGCGATTGGAGTGCTATTTGTCTTACAAATTCTCTGCCTTGAATGATTGCCACTTCCCCTTTCATATTTTGATTTATGGCTGAAATCTTCCACATTTTTCCATGGTCCAAAGTTTTCCAGCACTATTATATATAGAGGTTTTATCTTGTTGAAATATATAAGCAATTTTACTTTCTCTTAATTTTATTCTAGACCTGAGAATTATTTTAACCAATAGAAGATGATAGAAGTCACATGCATTCGATGTCTAACCTTTATGAAACATGGCTCCTTGTATCTTAATAAAGAATGTACAAGAAGAGAGATAGTGAAACAGATTATAATCATTGAAAGCAGCCACTTGGAGAAGAATAAGATACTGCTGCCAGAGGAGAGCAGCAAGGTCTCAGCAATGTGATGGGGAGAATGGGTGTACATCTGAATACAGCTGCATGAGTGATCACAATAGAAATCACATGCCACAAAAGAACTAGCCAGATGCCTATAGAATCATGATACATACTAAATTATTCTTTTAAAGCCACTCATCTTGAGGAAAGAGTTGTTTTATGCACTAATAGGTACTGTAAAATCCTTTCATAAATGACATCTTCAGTCAGCAAGCTGTTCTATGTTCAGAAATAGTTTCATTACTTCTCTTCTCACCTACACATATTGAGTCTCTGACAAATTCCACTAGACTGCATACATACTTCTTTTGGGACCACATTTGTATTAGCATCAATTAGTTGTAAATGGGGGGGGGGGAGAATGTTCATTGTGACATGTGCAGACATTCATACAATATGCTTTGACTGCCTCCTCTATCTCTTTATCTTATTCATCCTTTATCCTCCCCCCACAAAATTACAATAGGTTTCATTGGTCCATTTTTCCACATAGAAAATATTTTGAGCATATTCATTCTCCCTTACTCACTAGTACCCACATTCCAAACAGGCCTGGTTTCATATAACTGTCATTTTTGTTTTTTAGTATATAAATTGTTCAAAAGGTTTTTATGTTTGTGTTTCACACATGCATATAGAGTATCTTAATCAGATTGGTCCCTTTGATTTACTTCCAATTTCTCCATTGCAAAGGCTTTCAGAAAGGTTCATTTTGCCATCTTTAGTCACATACACAACATATTTCAGTACTTCCCACTCTCTAACATTACCTTTCTCCCCGTTTAATACCCTCCCCCAAATGGTCCCACAATTGCAAATGCTCTATCTACATTTGTGCATTGATGTACATGTGAGATCCTGTTTATGCTTATGTGTGTGTGTGTGTGTATATATATATATATATATTAATTAGGTCTAGCTTTCACATATGAGAGCAAATATGCATCTTTATCCTTCTGAACATGAAAAACTTTGCATATCGTGATAGTCTCTATTTCCATCTATTTTCTTGAAAGCACGATCATTTCATTCACCATTATGGATATGTTCATATACCTCATTATCTTCATCCATTCAATTGTTGTAAGGCATTTGGGCTATCTTCACAGCTTGGCTATAGGAATTAGAGCTGCATTGACCATGGGTGTGTTACTGTCTCTACTCTACCCGGAATTATCTCTGTATCTTTTGGTAGTCCTATTTTTAGTTTTATAAAAAAAAATCCCTAAACCGACTTTCATAATAGTTACACTAATTTACATTATAAGCAACAGTGTTGAATTGTGCCCACATTCTCACCACCATTTGTTATTGTCTAGGATTTTGAGGATGACCATTCTGACAGGAGTAATAAGGAATCTCAGTGTTGTTTTGAGTTGTATTTCCTTTATGACCAGGGATGTTGATCATTTATTCATGTATTTATCAGTCATTTATACTACTTCTTTCAAAAACAATCTGTTCAGTTTGTTTGCGATTTATTAAGTTATGGATTCCTTGGGAATTTATGTCTTTGAACTTCTTGCATGTACTGGTTATTAATCTCTTGTCAGATATATAGCTGATAACAGTTTTCTTCCATTCTTTAGAGTGTTAGCCTTATGATTATTTTATTTATTGTACAGAAGATTTTTAACCTGAAGTTAACATACACATGGATAAAACACCATGTGATGATAGAGACAAAGACTGGAATGATACACCTATGAGGTAAGAAACACCAAAGGAATACTAGCAACTGCCAGAACTTCAGAGAGATATGGAACATTTTCCTTAGGTGCCTCCACAAGGAATCAGCATGACTAAGACATTGATTTCACACTTGTAGTTTATAACTACAATAAAATAAATTTCCATTGATTTAAATGATCTGGTTTGTGGCACCTTATTACTACAGCCATAGAAAAGTAATACACATGGTAAGGGCTGGCATATTACAGAAAATGCTTCCAGTCTACCAACATAGCATATAAGGACATGGGATGTATCATTGTCTCCTTATAATAAATACTAAAAAATATTAAGAGTATTTTATTTAGGTACAGTCAAAACTGCAAGGCCCTAAAACTGATTTAAAAAATGATGTTTATTTCATGTGTATTACTGTGGAATAAATATCATACCAGCCATAAAGGAAAATCAAGTCATGTTATTTGCAGGAAAATACATATATCTGGAGTTCAACATGTTGAGGGAGATAAGTGAAGCCAAAAACCACATGTTTTCACTCATTTTGTACCCTTGCCAGAAAATGAGATGATGATGATAATGATGACGATGATGATGATGATGATGATGATGACAGGACATGAATGTACAAAGGAGGATCTGAGAGGGGAGGAAAAAGAAAAAAGAACTACTGAAAGATGAAAATGATTGAAATATCACATATATATAGTATATTCATAAAGATGACACAATAAAATCAACCAAGCACTGTCTGAAAAAGAGAGGAGGAGAAAGGAATGGCAATATAATAAAGAAGTAAACTTGTTCAAAATATACTGTATATATATGAATGATCACAACAAAACTTTCCTATACCATTAATGCTTTCTAATTCAAAAATTAAATAAAATTAATAAAAGAGACAACCAATAAGAGTATAAAAGTAACAAAAATAAAATCTATGCTGGCACTAATGGTTCATACCTGTAATCCTAAGGAGGCTGAGCTCTAAAGATTGTGGTTCAAAACCAGCCCAAGTAGGAAGTCCATAAGACACTTATCTCATATTAATCCCCATAAAGCCAGAAGAAGGGAAGTTGTGGCCCAGGTGGTAGAATACTGTTGGATCGAAAAAGCTTAGTGATACCTCCCAGGCCTTGAATTCAAGCCCCAGGAGCAGCCTTCAAACACACACACACACACACACACACACACACACACACACACACACACAGAGACACTCTTCACACATATACACAAAGTCCTTGGTGTCTATTTACTATCCAGTAAAAAAATCTAGTCTTTTTTATTCTTCTTAGGAAACAGGAAATTCTGGCATGCCAAGTTTATAGAGGATTAATGTACTTCTAACATTATGCAATGTAGGAGGTTTTCACTGATTGAAGTAGTATAATTAATTAATTGGGAACCTTGTCAAAAGCTCAATGTGTGAAAGTGCCATCTTGATTCCCTGTGGAGTACAAATAGACAAGCAATTAAAATAACTGCATTCACAAAAATATTCATCCTTTCATTATGGACTGGTAATCCTGGATTCAGGAAAAGGACTGTGATTTATGGGCTTGAGAAGTAAATTATCCAGAACATTCTTAGGGAAAAGATGATTGTGGAAAAGGTATGTTTTCCCATATTTCTGCTTGAACTGTACTAATCACACAATCTCAAGGCTGCTATTATTTAGAGTTTCTGTACTTCTGTATAATTTAAATTGCTCATGCTGCTTGCCAAATTCCCAGAAAATAGTGCAGTTCCAGACCACAGAGAGCAGTTAATGAAAACAAAACCATTAGCTACTAAAGAAGAAATCAAAAGTTTAAGACTATCCCCACAGCAATGCCAGAAATGAATAGAAGCTTGAAAATTGGGTATTTGTTTTCACCTAGAAAAAATGTCAATTCTTAGTTGAATGAATTTATACATTTAAAAAATCTCTCTGATTTTGGTCAAAAGTGGTTTTATAGGCTGATAGGACTTAAACCTTCTCATGAATTTTAAACTGGTAGTTAGCCCTAAATATCTAATAATATTAAGCCTATTTTCTCAAACATTAAAAAAATGAATGATGTATTTATCACTGACCATGGGACAAATGATTATGGGGCTCTTTCATGTAGCAATTTCTATGAGAAAAAAGTATTCAGGATTTATCTCACCACAAGTTTAAAATACTAGCCAACAGTGTGATGTGGCTGCTGAATAAGCTCACAGAATTTCAAGTTACATTTTTAATGATAATGGTTTCTCCCATGAGTATGTTGTTTTATATAGTAAAAAGTGCTTGCACACGGATGGTCTCACATTACACAGTGACCAGAATCCATGAAGTCATTATCCTGTTCGCCTTGAGGCACATCTGGTTTTAGTGTCTCCTATTTTGAGAATCACACTGACATCCCTAATTAGAGTATATACAGAAGAAGGCATGCAGAAAGCTATAAAGCTTCCCTAAGAAATTAAGATATACACATGAGCAAATACACAGATACACTACACACATGCACACACACACACACACACACACACATACACACATACCATTTTCGTGTTGATACTGGGGCTTGAACTCAGGGCCTTGTTTGTCTTTTAAACTTCAAGCTAGCACTTTATCATTTTAGGCACACCTCTACTTCTGACTTTTTGCTAGCTAATTGGAAATAAGAATCTCATGGACTTTCCTTCCTAGGCTAACTTCAAACTAAAAGGGGTATAAGGAAGAAAAGTAAATCTGGTGTGTTTTGCTTAAGGAGGGAGATTATAGCTCTACCTATGAAAACGTTGTAGTGGCTGGACAGTCTGCTTTCTGGAGAAAGCATTTCCATAGAAATCTCTTCTAGACAACACTTTTAGGGACAATCCTACACTGGGTGGAAGTAGATGACCACAGAGGAACATCCATATCTCCCTTGCATTCTGCAGTCTTTCTCTGAATTAGTCTGAAATGGCTGGACTCCAGACATGAAGATATAGTTATAATTAATTTACAGTGCTTTCTTTGGAATCTAAACCACCAATAAAACTCTACATACTCTTTCTCTTTTGTCTAAATAGTTGTAGTAATCCCAGAAGAAGATCATTGGGGATTTAGATACTAACTAGAAAAAATCTTGGACACATAGAAAGTTGCCTGAATACCCAACTCCGGTTGTATTATCAAGAAGTAAACTTTCTAATGATAAACCACTGTGATGATGTGGTTATTTTCTATATTAGATATAGTCAACCTTACTCATAAAACCACTAAAATTCCTTCCAATTTAAGTGTATGTTTTTTTGACAATATTAAATACTAACAAAAGCTAAAATTGGACTTCAAAAATAGAAGAAAAATCGTGGAAAGACTATGTTGAAGGATGTTAGCAATCAGTGAAGTTTAGTTATCTCAGAAATTTATTCATTTGCTTCACTATTCATTCTGAAGTGCCAGACTTTGAAGTCAGGCCCCATTTTACCACGTGAACCCCATTTTAGAATCAAACCCTGAGCCAATCAGATTTGAACACCTGATTGTTGTTACTTTGTTCTTTGCCTTTATAAGCCCTGTGTAATCACAGCTCGAGGCTCCCTCCTAACCTCCGCTGTGTCGGTGGGTAGGACAAGGCCCGAGTTGCAGCTTGCTTAAATAAAGCCTTGCCTTGCTTTTGCATTTCAGAATGTCTGAGTCTCGGTGGTCTTCTTGGTGGTGGTTTCGTGACTTGGCACAACAATTCTATCATTCATATAGCTGTGTATTTGCTCATATGCATAAATGTATCTAGATATATATATAAAAAATATTGTTGAGCACCAGATACTGTGATTACTGCTGGAAAATTATCAGGCTCATAGTGTAGTAATAAGAGGTATATACGAGAGCAAATAAAATTAAAAATTAAACATGGTGGGATGGAAGAAATAAATGATATAATTGGAACATTTTAAAAAGGAGATAATCCTTCTTTCTGGGATTTTTGGAAATGATCAGGTAAAGTTATATAGATATATAAATATAATTACAAATATACATAATTATATGTATGTAATTATATGGTAATTGTACTTTCATTTTGGTGTGTGTGTGTGTGTGTGTGTGTGTGTGTGTGTGTGTGTTGGGATTGAAAGAAAGGCATGATACATGCTAAGCAAGTACTCTACTATTGAAATATAAGCCAGTCCTATTTGAATTTTTCAAGGATATTTTTTACTTCAGAAGATGCACCATTTGACTTCCGATGGTAGTATGTATAATTTCCAATTTTTCTCTATCCTTACCAGCAATTCCTTTGCACACCCCCTTTTCAGATTTTATGAATGGTTATTCTGACAGGTGTGAAGAGATATTTCCTTGTGGCTTCGATGCTCTTTTTCACTAGTGATTAGTGCTTTGGTTATCCTGCCATATGTCTATTGACCATTTGGTTATCTTTGATAAAATATCTAAAGTCCATTGTGATGTTTAAAAGGAGATATTTCTTTTCTTTCTATTAAATTGTAGTTATTTGAAATGTTGGATATTGACTCTTTATCTAATGTAAACATTGCAAATATTTTCTTCAATTTCATAGATTCTCATTGCTATGTTTCTTATTTTCTTTGCTGCAGGGAAACTTTTGACTTTGCTGTACCTCTTGTTTATTTTGCTTCAGTATCCTGTACTATTGGTGTCATAGCCAAATAATCATAGCCAAGAATAATATTATAAAACTTTTCCTTTTGTTTTCTTTTGATTCTTTGTTCCATTTTAAGTATAAGTACGAGATAGACACCCAATTATAAGTCTGTCCATGTGGTTATCCAGTTTGCTCTGTAGTCTTTGTTGAGATTATTTCTCCCATTGTGTGGTCATGGCAAATTTGTTGAAGATTATTAGAGCAAAGAGATGTTGCTTTTTCCTGTGTTCTCTGGTTTGTTTAATTTCTGTATGTCTTTATGTCAGCATTACACTGCCTTGTTTATTGTAGTTTTATAATCTGTTCAGAAGTCATAAATCTTTAGCCATCTAGTTATGAATTTTTCTCAGGTTGTTTTGCTGTTTGAATATATATGTAGTGCCATATAAAATATTTGATTGCTTTCCTATTCCTGTCAAATAATTCCATTGGGAAAGATTTTGCACTGAATCTGTGGATTACTTTGAGTAGAAAAGATATTTAATAATGTTTAATCCTCCAGATGATGGATTGAGACTGTATTTTAGTTAATTGTGCCTTCTTAATTTATTTCAGCTATTTTTTTGTTTTTACTTTTCACAGTGTAAGTTTTTATTTCCTTGGTTAGGAATTCCTAAGCATTTTGTTCTTTTATACGCTATTTTAATTGGAGATTTCTTAACGTGCTTTGCAAACTGATGCTGATTTTGTGTCCTGAAACCTGTTGAATTTGTTGTACATTCTGAAATATTTTATGGAATCCTTAGGGTTTTTTTTAACCTGGAAGACTGTTATATAAAAATAAAGGTATTTCTGTGTATTTTTTTCTGATTTAAGTGTCTTTAATTTTTCTTGCCTAATTGCATTAGCTAATATTTCCTGTAACCTGAGCTGAGTAGCACAATTGGAAATTCTTATCTATTTCTGATCCTATGGGGTCAATTTTTCACCACTGTGTAAGATGTTAGGTCTTCATATGAGGTCTTCATTCTGTTCTATTTCTACTTTATTGCATGCTTTATCATAAAAGTTATTACATTTTGTTAAATACTTCTGCATCCATTGAGATTTATGTGTGATTTTCATTTCTTAGATAAATATCTTTTGGACATACTAATGAATTTAGGATGTATTTTTATTTCTCAGTGATTTGGGCCTGTAGTTTTCTTATATTATCTGTCTATATTTGGTATAAGGATAATGTCAGCCTCACAGGAAGTGTTTCTTCCTCTTAAAATTTTTGGAAGAGTTTGAAAAATATTGTTATCAATTCGGTTTGCTTGAGTTATCCAATAAAACTATCCAGTCTTCAACCCTTCCTTTTCATAAGTTGTATTTACTAATGCAATAATCTTACTCATTATTTATATGATGAAACTTTCTATTTCTTCATGATTCATTATTAGCATAGTATATGTTTCTAGAAATTTATTTCTTCTAAATTAGTCACATTGTTGGATAGGCTGTTTATAATTGTCCACATTGATCTGATAATATTTTTATTTCTGTAGCATTGCTTATAATGTCTACTAATTTATTTCTGGTTTTATGTATTTGAGACCTTTCCTTCTTTCTTTCTCTTTTTTCTATCCTCTCTTTCTTCCTTCCTTTCTTTTCCTTTCCCTTCCTTCCTTCCTTCCTTCCTTCCTTCCTTCCTCCCTCCCTCCCTCCCTCCCTCCCTCCTTCCCTCCCTCCCTCCTTTCTTTCTTTCTTTCTTTCTTTCTTTCTTTCTTTCTTTCTTTCTTTCTTTCTTTCTTTCTTTCTTTTCTTTCTTTCTTTCTTTCTTTCCCTTCCTTCCTTCCTTCCTTCCTTCCTTCCTTCCTTCCTTCCTTTCTTTCTTTCTTTCTTTCTTTTCTTTTCTTTTCTTTTCTTTCTTCTTTTCATTAGTGGTAATGTGGGTTGAACTAAAAGCTTAATATTCTGGTTTAGCTTTTTCTACTCAAGCCTGAGCCACACTTCCACTTCTAGCTATTTTACTGGTTAATTAGACTTAAGAGTGCTTACTGCAAATTGAGACTTTTAAATCTCAGCATCCTGAGAAGCTAGGATTACAGGTATGAACTACCAGAGCCTGGCTTGTTAGAGAGTTTTGCTTTTCAATGATAGAGATTGAGGCCTCATGTATCAGATGTATGTGCTCTACCACTAAGGTATTATAAACTTCTTTTTTTGTAGTTAGTGAAGCTAAAAGTTTTTCAATATTACAGACTTTAAATAATGAAGCAACTCTCAGTGTTGTTCTTTTTTCTCTTACTTTTGTATCCTCAAATTCATTTATTTCTTCTTTAATTTGTATTATTTCCTTTCTTTTACTAAATTTAGACCTTTGTGCTTAGGTTATTTTTCAGGTTTTCTTTTGTTCTACTATTTTCTTAAAATATAAATTCATATTGTTACTCTGCGTATTTCTTTTTGAATGGAGGTATTTACTATTATGAACTTGTTTCATATTACAATGTTGGTTGCATCTCATAGATTTTAACATATTATCTTATAGACTAAAAAACTTGAACAAGGGTAGAACTTCATCAAATAGCTCAGCTAAAAATTCTTAGGGTCTTTCAAGTCTTTCAAACTCCCATAGGTATGTCTTCTGGGATTGTTTGTACATTTTCTTTTTTTTTCTTATTTATTGTCAAAGTGATGTACAGAGAGGTTACAGTTTCATACTTTAGGCCTTGGGTACATTTCTTGTACTGTTTTTAATTAGAGAGTTTACCAGGTTTTCTGTAGCCTAGTTTTCTGTAGCTTTTCAGAGTTGTGGTCTGTTTCTTACTTTCATATCATGTGCAGTGCTGTAGGCTATATGACACTTTTTCATGCCTCTGAACTTCCCTTTGTTCTCTACTGTTCCTGAGTATACAATATATGTTGGTTACATTAATATTCCAAGTAAATGAGACAAAATTTATTTTTTTTGAGGGCAGCCTTCCAAAAAGTCAAAATGGTAAGAGTATATTCATTTTTTCTCTTTCCTTCCCAAAAGACTATCTTCTAGTTTTCTTTTACCTCATAACTGTGGAAGTCTGATATAGTTGAAATGTAACTCATTTCTTTACTTGTTTGGGCATGACTTCTTTTTTTTATTTGAACTTCCCTGAGGTATTAGAACTTCTTATGTTCTTACTGGCAAAATCTTTTTGGATGGAATATTATTGTTAAGTTCTAAGTGTTTGTGGAAATTGTGTAAAGTTATCCCATTTTTACCATGTTAGCAATGTTATCTCCTATTCTATATTGCTTCTTTATCTCCCTCTGTCTCTTCAGCGTTATTATTTTCTCCTTAGAGGCATGTTTGCCTCTATGAATATTTTTGTTGGTTAAGAACCTTACACATGAGGAGAAAGATGGCACCGACAGAGTAGGGAGGCACCCCGACTCGCTCCAACTGAATAGTGAGCTGGGAACTCCAACACCCAACACCCCATCAAGAACCCAGCAAAACCAGCAGCCAGAAGCAGTGGAGAAATGCAGGAAAACAAAAAAGAGCAAAAAAGAAGAGTCGAAAACCTACACGGAGCCGGAGAATCTCCGGGGCACCCTCCCCCCCACCAGCCGATCCTGGCCCAAACAGGGCCAGGCTGGGAAAGGGGAACCCGGCGATCGGCAGACAGGCTGCCGGGAGTGCAGAATCCAGATAGCGGGAGACCCCATGGTCACTAGGGAGGGTGCAGACCAAGACACACAACAGCAGTGACGAGAAGTTCGGGTCCACACCGGGTGCAGACAGGGGAACCCAGCGCGGCAGAAGGAGGAAACCGGGGAAGCCACCACGACACTTTGCCACCCCCTGAGGGACCAACGGCTGCGCGGGACACACACACAATCCAGGATCAGTGAGTTCCCCATTACCCCCCTCACCCAACGGGAGACCAGCTATCAGAGACCCAAGCCCTACAAAGAAGCTAGATCTCACTTCCTCCCCCTCCCCACCCCGTGGGAACAAAGAATCCCCAAATCTGGCAGGAAGCTCCCTTTGGGCGCTGGGAAGTCAGTTTAGCAGGGGAAGGGCTGAGAAGCCCCAAGGCCCCACAGGTTCCTGAACTGGCAGAACCAGCCCCGCCCCCTTCCCAACAGGGGCCGGGAGACGGCTGGCAGGGCAAGCCCCACCCGAGGCGCCTGGACCTCGTGGACTCTTACAACTAAAATCACAGGCGCTGGTGGGCAATACCAGCACAGCAGGGACACCTGGGCCTGATCACGTCTCCCCCTCGCAGTGGAGGCGAGGTCTGATGGTGCTAACCCACACCCGGACAGTCCATCCCACTGGGCCCCACACATTCCGACCCCCCCAACAGACTCGCGGGAGGGCGCAAACACAACCCTCAACCCGGGGCATCCTCTGGGAGGCATACCCTGCTAAAGTGCCTGTTGTAGTGGACGCACAGTGCACAGGAGGGCGGGGCCCCCAGCGACAGCGACTGCTCTGGTAGTCATACCCTGCACTGGTGGGCGGGGCCACAGCGGCAGCACCTGCTGCCATAGACACGCCTACACAGGAGGGAGGGAAGAGCTACAAACCAAACCTGAGAAGCTATCCACAGATCTCCAGATGCGCAAATCACAAAGAAACATAACACAGTTCATCAAAGGGCAAGCCAACTCGCCAGCTCCAAAAAGCAGCACGACTGAAGAAGAGATGGAGACTAAAAAAGCAAATGGGCCATGGTAACAGGAATGATGGAAAGCATCAGAAATGAAAACAGAAAACAATTCCAAGAGTTTAGAGCAGAAATCTTGAAGGACACCCAGGAAGCCAAGAAAGAAATGGAAGCAAAAATGGATACAGTGCTAGCCTCCTTTAAAGAAAATCTTCACATCCTGAGAATTGAAATGCATGAAAAAATAGATTTAAAATACAACTCTTTAAAGGAAGAAATTTCCACGATCAGAGCTGATATGACAACCATAAATAGCTCACTGACATCCATAAACTCCGCAATTGAAACCATAACACAAAGAGTGGACCATATGGAATCCAGAATCTCTCACCTGGACGATGAAGCAGCCGACAACAACCAGAAAATGACCACACTCCAAGAAAAGGTGAAGCTTCAGGGAAGACTAATCCAGGAACTAATGGACAAAGACAAGAGATATAATCTGCGCATAATTGGAATAGAAGAAGGAGCTGAATACCAGAGCAGAGGGCTTAAACATGTTCTCAATAAAGTTATTGCAGAAAACTTCCCCAATCTCACAGGGGACCCCATCCAGGTAACCGAAGCCTATAGGACACCTGGCAGGCCAGACCCCAGGAAAGCCAACCCAAGGCACATAATATTCAAGACTACAGACCTCAAGATTAAAGAGCAAATTCTGAATTCAGCCAAAGCAAAGAAGGAAACTTTCTACAATGAGAAGAGGATTCGAATAACATCTGACTTATTCACACAAAATTACCAAGCTCAAAGTGACTGGAAGAACACCATCCAAGTACTTCAGGCTAACAATTTGCAACCTCATATCAAATATCCAGCGAAATTGGAGTTCACATTCGAAGGGAAAACCAGATCTTTCCACACCAAAGAAGAGCTAAAGGAGTATGTGAATAAAAAACCAGCCCTACAGCGAATTCTAAGAGGGGAGCCCCACCCATCAGAGATCGTAAAAGACACACAGACAGAATCAGAAAGAAACTTCAATAGCCAAAATCCAACAGAAAGAACAGCTCACTAAAGACAAGAAAAAAAAAAAGAGGAAAAAACAGCCCAACAAGTAAATGGAAGGAGAAAAAACACCCTTATCCTTGATCTCTTTAAATATAAATGGTTTAAACTCCCCGATAAAGAGGAGCAGACTGGCAGAATGGATTCACAAACAAAAAGTTGACATCTGCTGTCTACAAGAGACCCACCTTACAGCAAGGGACAAAAACAGGCTTCGAATGAAAGGATAGAGCAAGATCAACCAAGCAAATGCACCCACCAAAACGGCAGGTGTAGCCATTCTGATCTCAGACAAGCTGGACTTCTCATTAAAGTCAACTCAAAAAGACAAAGAAGGACACTACATATTAATACAAGGAAAAATCTAGAATCAAGACATCACGGTGATAAATGTATACTCACCAAACAAAAGAGGCCCTACATATGTCAAGCAAATTCTCACAGAATTACAGAACAAGATAGACGCAAACACAATCATAGTGGGTGACTTTAATACCCCTCTCTCTCCAAGAGGCAGATCCAGCACCCAGAGGATTAGTAAGGGAGCTGAGGACCTAAATAACACCATTTCCCAAATGAATCTAACAGACCTATATAGAACCTTCCACCCTACAGAGACCCAATACACCTTCTTTTCAGCAGCCCATGGATCATATTCCAAAATAGGCCACCTCATAGCCCACACAAAGAACCTCAGCAAATACAAAAGTATTGACGTCATCCCATGTATAATATCTGATCACAGTGGATTAAAGATAACCCTCAACAACAAAGGATACCACAGAGGCTATACACACTCTTGGAGGCTAAACCCCACACTGCTATCCAACACTTGGGCCACAGACCAAATTAAAGATGAAATCAACGAATTCATAAGCCACAATGACAATGAAAACACATCACAAAGAAACCTATGGGACACAGCTAAGGCAGTACTGAGGGGCAAGATCATTGCCCTCAGCACTCACATTAAAAGAATGGAAGCAGAGCAGGTGAATAACCTCACGATGAAACTAAAACAACTGGAGAAACAAGAAATGACAGAATCTAAAACGACTAGGAGGGGAGAGATCACAAAGATTAAAGAAGAGATAAATCTGATTGAAAATAGAAAGACCAATCAACAAATAAATAAGACTAAAAGCTGGTTCTTTGAGAAAATAAACAAAATTGACAAACCCCTTGCAAGACTTACAAAAAAAAGAAGAGAAGAGACTCATATACCTAAAATCAAGGACTACACCGGAAAAATTAAAACAAGTACACACGATATTCAAACAATCATCAGGAGCTATTTCCAAAACCTCTACTCAGCAAAAAACAATAATTTTACAGAAATGGATCAATTCTTAGAGAAGTACAAACTGCCCAAACTGAACCAAGAAGAAATAAATCAACTAAATAAACCAATAACCTACAGTGAGATACAGGAGGTGATCAAGAACCTCCCTACTAAGAAAAGCCCAGGCCCAGATGGATTCACCAATGAATTCTACAAAACCTTTAGCGAGGAGCTAATACCAACACTCCTCAAACTCTTCCGTGAAATAGAAACAGAGGGAGAAATCCCAAACTCATTCTATGAAGCTAATATCATACTCATTCCCAAACCAGGCAAAGACCCAACAAAAAAAGAGAACTACAGACCAATATCACTAATGAACACAGACGCAAAGCTCCTCAATAAAATATTAGCTAACAGGATCCAGAAACTGAAGGATCCAGAAACTGATCAAGAAAATCATACATCATGACCAAGTAGGCTTCATCCCACAGTCACAAGGATGGTTCAACATCCATAAATCAATCAACGTAATGCACCACATAAACAGATCTAAAATTAAGAATTACATTGTTATCTCAGTCGATGCCCAAAAAGCCTTTGACAAAATACAACATCCATACCTATTAAAAGCTTTGGAGAGAACAGGAATAGATGGAACATTCCTCAAAACAATAAAAGCCATATACAACAGTCCAACTGCTAATATCATATTAAATGGAGAGAAACTTAAATCATTCCCCCTAAACTCAGGAACAAGACAAGGATGCCCACTCTCCCCACTTCTGCTCAACATAGTGCTGGAATTCCTAGCCATAGCAATAAGGCAAGAGGAGGACATCAAAGGGATCCACATCAGCAAGGAAGAAATCAAGTTATCCCTATTCGCAGACGACATGATCTTATATCTGAAGGACCCAAAAAACTCAGTACCCAAACTCCTACACCTAATAAACCAATTTGGCAAAGTAGCAGGATACAAAATCAATCCACAAAAGTCAGCAGCTTTTCTGTACACCAGCAATATACAAACAGAAAAGGAAATTATGGAAACAATTCCATTTACAGTAGCCAAAAAAAGAATAAAGTACCTAGGGATCAACTTAACCAAGGACATGACGGACCTATTTAATGAAAACTACAAAAATCTAATAAGGGAAATCAAAGAAGACACAAGGAGATGGAAAGACCTCCCATGCTCATGGGTAGGCAGAATCAATATAGTGAAAATGGCCATATTGCCCAAATTGTTATACAAATTCAATGCAATACCTATCAAAATCCCAGCCACATTCTTCACTGAAATAGAGAAACCAATCCATAAATTCATATGGAACAGCAAAAAACCTAGAATTGCAATTCTAGGCAAAAAATGCAGTGCAGGAGGTATCACAATACCAGACTTCAAGCTCTACTACAAGGCCATCATAACAAAAACAGCTTGTTATTGGTATAAAAACAGATCGGAAGACCAATGGATTAGAATTGAAGACCCAGGAATAAAACCACACTCTTACAGCCAACTGATATTCGACAAAGGAGCTAAAGACATACAATGGAATAAACATAGCCTCTTCAACTACTGGTGTTGGGAGAACTGGGCAGCCATATGCAGAAAACTCAAAGTAGACCCAAGCCTATCACCATGCACCAAGATCAACTCAAAATGGATCAAGGACCTAAATATCAGACCTGAATACTTGAAACTACTGAAGGACAGAGTAGGAAAGACGCTAGAACTTATAGGCACAGGAAGGAACTTCCTGAATAGAGTCCCAGGGGGACAACAAATAGGGGAAAGACTCGACAAATGGGACTACTACAAATTAAAAAGTTTCTGCACAGCTAAGGACATAGCCACCAAAATAGAAAGACAGCCAACCATATGGGAAAGGATATTTACCAGCACAGCAACAGACAAAGGCCTGATATCTGTCATCTACAGAGAACTCAAAAAACTAAGCCCCTCCAAGCCCAATAAACCTATTAGGAAATGGGCAAAAGAGCTAAAGAGAGACTTCACAAGAGAAGAAATAAAAATGGCAAAGAAACACATGAAGAAATGTTCAACATCCCTGGTAGTAAAGGAAATGCAAATAAAAACAACCCTGAGATACCACCTCACCCCAGTTAGAATGGCCTATACTCTGAACTCAGGAAACAACAAATGCTGGAGGGGGTGCGGGGAAAGAGGAACCCTTCTCCATTGTTGGTGGGAGTGCAAATTAGTACAACCACTTTGGAGAACAGTATGGAGGTTTCTCAAAAAGCTCAATATAGACCTACCCTATGACCCAGCCATACCACTCCTAGGCATCTATCCTAAACAGCAAAACCCAAGATATCAAAAAGACATTTGTACTTCCATGTTTATCGCGGCACAATTCACAATAGCCAAAATATGGAAACAACCCAGATGCCCCTCCACAGACGAATGGATCTAAAAATTATGGTACTTATACACAATGGAATACTACATAGCGATTAGGAATGGTGAAATATTGTTATTCGCAGGGAAATTGTCAGAACTTGAACAAATAATGTTGAGCAAGACAAGCCTAGAACACAGAAAACAAAGGGGCATGAGATCTCCCTGATATATGACTGTTAACAAAGGGAGACGGAGAGACAGTAGAGACCAAGTCTGTGAATACTGTATATGTTCTTGATACATTGTATATTGTATATATGTCTACCTGACCTAGAGAAGGGATAGAAAAACAGGAAGTAAGATATCACAAGAAATGTACACACTGCCCTACTATGTAACTATACCCTTTTTGCACAACATCTTGTAAAAAAAATTGTGTTCAATTAATAAACAAATAAAAAAAAAGAACCTTACACATAGCAGATTCTCTATAAAGGCCCCATTAAGTGGATGAGTCCTATCAAAACTCCTGATTAGGAATAAGAGTTCCTTCTTGAAGTCTTTATAAATGAAGAGTAATGTGCATCTACAAAATAAGCCAACATATATTGGTCAAACTCATTTTCTTATTACTTAATTTTGTGAAGCTACTAAAGATATCTCCATACTGGAAACCATGTATTTGTCCTCTTTTCAATTAAAATCAGTTTAAGAAGCACTTTCAGAGATACCAGAAAGACGGAGAACAAACCAGACAACTAGGTTGAAAACTAAGAGATAGAAAAGAAAGATTTGAAGAAAGAAGAGATATTCATCATACACTGAATATCTGTCATATGTTAGACAAAGTGCTAGCTAAGAACTCATTCAGTAGTCTAAAAGGTATATAAAGATTCAGAGGAGTAAAAGGACATAGAGAAAGCAAGAAAATTAGGTAAATATAAGATTACAGAGAGATAACATTCAATAGAATGATGTGAATTGAGTTAAATTTTTCTGAGGTAAAAATGAATAAGACATATTCTAGTTATTGAAAATGATGGAGACCATGCAGTCTATGTTTCTTTGGTTCTTACTTCACTTAATATAGTTTATTCCAACTCTTTCCATTTTTTTAACGTATGGGGCAATGCCATTCTTTCTAATGGAAGCATTGTGTACATATATATCATATTTTCCTGATCTACTCTCCTACTGAGGGGCATCTGGGTTCATTTAATATCATAGCTATGGTAAATAATGGATATGTCTGGGATATTCTTGGAAGAGGATAACAATACCTCAATATATATGTGTATATGGCAATATACAATGATACTTACTCAAATGAACTCCAAGAAATGGAAACAATAGTTTTTTTTTTTTTTTTAGTGTGCTGTTTGTAGTTATTCCCTTTTTATTTCTTTTTCCCTTTGGTTTATTCCCTGTTGTCACTGTTTTTGAGTTCTATACCCTTTCCTTCTATGTAAGTTTGAACTAGAGAAGGGAAAGGGAATATCAAAATGAGAGACAATGGATAAAAAGACAAACCAAGGCAACAGCAATACTTACAAAACTTTATGGTGTAAACGAACTGCACAACTCAAGGGGGGAGGGGCATTGGGAAGGGGAAGGTGGGGGAAAATGAGGGAGGAGGGTAACAAGTTGGATAAGAAATGTATGCACTGCATCCACATATGAAACTGTAACCTCTCTGTACTTCACTCTGACAATAAAGAAATAAACAAAAATAAGTTTATCTGAATTGGGGAAGGGGAAGGGAGCCACAGAGACAGTGAGACAGAGGGTGAATCAATGCAACAGTGTTATTCATTAGATATTATGTTAGAAATGAACTTTACAACTTGGGGGAGAGAGGAGTCAGCAGAGGCGAAGTGGGAGAAAATGAGCAAGAGGTAACAATACTCAAAAGAAATGTATTAATTACCTTACTTATGTAACTGTAACCTCTCTGTACATCATCCCCTTTACAATAAAATAAAATAAATAAATGAGACATAAAATATAGATGCTATATCTAACTTTTCAAACAATTGGGTGGACACAGGAAATATATTATAAATACTATATATATACACACATACGTATTACTGTAATCATTATAGTATGTAGTTTGAAAGTACATTTGAATAAAGAGATAAAGGACGGTTATCAAAACATATTGGAAGGACAGAAACAAGAACAGATGGAAAGAATTTAAATTTGGAAAGATATAAGGGTACCCTTGCCTTTTAGGTAAAGGAAATGAGGAAAAGGATAAAAATAAAGTGCCTTTTTGAAATGGAAATAATATTGAAGCATTTTACATTAAACTGTCTCGGTTTGTTTCCTTAGTGACTGGGTATGACATTGGTTGACAGTCCAATACAATTGAATAAATTGCACTAAATGCTCTACTAAGAATAAAGATTATACAGTGGAACTGAGATACTGAGAACAGTGAATTAAATACAATTAAACCACCTCTTTGAAAAAGACAGCTGGAAGATGACTAATAGATTCATTTATTAGAATATATAGACATAATAGGAGTCAAGTACAATGTGGAAGAGACCTGAGCCTAGTGGGACAATGTGACCTTAGATTTGAGAAGTTATTTTTTACTTTGCTATTTTTGCAGTTTGCATAATGCCTTCTTTCCTCTTCAGCAAATAGGTTTACCCAAATCCATGTTCCTATCACTTAATTTTGTGAAGATATTAAAATTATCTTCATGGCTGTAACTTTGTATTTATTCCCTTACGGACACCTTATTTGCAGTTGTTTACTTTCCCTTTTTAAGAATTCTTTGTATGTCTTTAAGAGTTCTTTAGGAGTTTCCTTTTACGTGATATAAAAAAAGTATATTCTTAGGAATCCAACCTGGGAACTCAAAGGGAAATGGATGTACAAAGTATCTACCAAGCTGCATACCAAATAAAGCTGTTTCTTATACAAAATAGAAGTACAGCCAAAATAGAGTAGATTGTCCTTGCAATACATTCATACATACATAATAGCAAAACCACAATAATTTTGAGGTAATAACTCTCAGGCTAATAATCATTTATTCACTACTGGTGTAACATCCCTTCTGAGTATGTTCAGTTAAATCATCTATGGGTATCACAAAAAAAAACACAGTAATTATACACATCAATGCTTGAACTCATCCTGCTCTATAGAACTATTAAAGAAATACATTAAATAGTGCCTAAAAATGCTCTGAGTTCCCACTTCTGGCTGTTTTCTGTATAGGTGGTGCTGGGGAATTGAACCCAGGGCCTCATGTATTTGAGGCAAGCTCTCTTGCCACTAGGCCATATCCCCAGCCCCTCATACTATTTCTTGACTCATTCATCTTACATTGTCCTTGAAATACACCAAAGTTCTCACCTTGCCAAGTTGCAATGCTATTAAACAGCTTAGTGATAAATGAAAAATTATCATTATAGCAATGGGTATATAATTAACAGATCTTCAACTAGTGGAAGAGAATGAGACACGCTGATATAGGCCCTTAGTGGGCCAGCACCCTCCCTGTTCTTAGAAGTGTCATAAATATAGGCAAAATTTAAACATACATAAGATTAACTCCTGAGTTGAAGTAAACCAAAACATATTTGTAGACTTAATGCATAGACTTTGAGACTCTTATCCCCAATTACCACCAAAAAGCCAGAAGGGAAACAATGCCTCAAGTGGTAGAATACTAGATTTCAATGAGAAAGCTCAAGAACAGTTCCCAGGTTCTGAGTTCAATCCCATGAAGCAGCAAGCACGCTCACATGCTCACGCACGTGCGTGCACCCACAACTCCCCCCACAAATGACCAATAAGTATACAAAAATGAATAATGTAAATAATGAACCTTTAAATAAACCGAAATCAAAATGACATTAATATACATTGGAATTATTATTGTTCAAAATGGAAAATAATGAGCAATACATAATGATTCTAATCGGGAGAGAATTGAAACTCTTACATACTGCTGGTAATAATGTATATGATTTAATTATTTTGGAAACAATCTGAGAGTTCCACAAAAGGTTAGGCAAAGAAGTTTGACATGGTTGCATTTACCCGGTCTGCTAAAATAAAAATAAAATTTTGTAGTCAGATAAAACTGGTTAAAGCTCACCTTGGTCACCACCATATCTTGGCCTTGGGTAATCTATATTAAGTGTTTGTGGTTGTTTCTTCATCTATAAATGATTCAACAATATCTACCACTGATTTTATAATTATATGAGGAAAAAACAGGAGATGCAAAATCATACTGAAGAATTTAATACATAGAAATCTTTCAATTGATTTTAGTTTCTGTGTTTGACAATATTGTAACAATTAAAATTTGATGAATCACCATGAAGCCTATTATATTTATATCTAAATAGGTCAAGTGGAAGTCATTTTCTCACAATTATTAAACAGAAAAGATTGGTTAAGAATAATGGTATTTAAAAATGTGCTAAGTCAACTTGTGGCATTATAATCAGACAAATTTTTAATGAATTGTTAACTTTTCTTCTTCTTCTTCATTCTAGTGATTTTTTTTGCCAGTCCTGGGGCTTGAACTCAGGCCCTGAGCACTGTCCCTGGCTTCTTTTTGCTCAAGGCTAGCACTCTTCCACTTGAGCCACAGCACCATTTCTGGCCTTTTCTATATATGTGGTGTTGATGAATCGAACCCAGGGCTTCATGTATATGAGGTAAGCACTCTTTCCACTAGGCAATATTCCTAGCCCCTTCTTTTTCATTCTAAAATATCTCAAAACATGGATAGATAAGTTAGAGAAACCTAGACAAAGGAAGTCCGTTGCAATATCAGTAATATTGCAGACCCAAGTCTTAGAGAAAAAGCTAGGTTCAAAATTCCAACAGGGTAAATAATTTGTGCGGTGTACAATCTGGGGAACATTATGGCTTTTAGTTTGGGTATCAATATGAAGGCCATACATGTTATTCTGAATGAATAGGACTTTCAGGAACAATTCACTTATCCTAGAAATCAATGAGAGAAGTCATGTGGCCTCTGTCTGACTGTCTATACTCTCAAAGTCTCCAGTTATTCAAAATTCCAGGAAGGTCTTAGAAGAGTTATTTGAAACCAAAAGAGTAGGGACAATATAAAAATAAAATTAAAGAAAGGCACGCCTTCTGAGTATCCATGGTTCATATCTGTAACCCTACCTACTCAGGAGGCTGGTATTTCAGGATTGTGGTTTCAACACAGCCCCTGTTGGAAACTCCATGATATTCTTATCTCTAATTAACCACCAAAATGCTCAAAGTGGAGCTGTGTCCTAAGTGACAGTGCACCAGCCTTGAGTGAAAAAAGTAAGGGATAGAGCCTTAATTTGAACAACTATAACTGACACCAAAAGAAAAAGAAATGGATGCTCAAAATCTCAGAATTTAGGAGGCAGAGTAAGGAGGAATGAAAGTTCAAAGCCAGTCTGAGTTGCATTTTGAGACATTGTCTCAAAAATATGAGGCTTGGGGATGTAACTCAGTCATAGAATATTTGGCTAATATGCATAAGGTCACAAATTCTATATCTAAGACTGCAAATAAAGAGAAAGAAAGAAGAAAGAAAGAAAGAAAGAAAGAAAGAAAGAAAGAAAGAAAGAAAGAAAGAAAGAAAGAAAGAAGGAAGGAAAGAAAGAAGGAAAGAAAGAAAGTAAAAAGGAAGGAAGGAAGGAAGGAAAAGAGAGAGAAGGAGGAGGTAGGGAGGGAGGGAAGGAGGAAGACAGAGAGAGGGAAGAAAGAAATCTTTTGATACCACTATGATATACACACTACACATACTAAGTCATGATTCCAGCTAATGAAATTATCATGTACTGCAGTTGGTATCAACAACAATTCTGGTTTGACATTTTGTTCATTTGTTCATTTAGTTCATTGGTTTGACTTGTTTCAGGGTATTTGTTCTATGTCAATTTTAGAAGGAGTTGGCTGATTTTGCTAAATTGAATTGGCTTAAGGGCATTAGAAGTTTCCTGTTTTGTTATTTGACACATTGAAGTAGATGGTGAACAACTTATGATTTCAAAAGGATTTATCATTGGCAATTTTAATTATAGCCAAATAAATTTAGTACTGGGGTTAAAGAAGCAGGTTTATGTCAATGTACTGAGTGAAATGAGAGCATACTACCTTTAAAATATGTGGTCTTGTTAGAAGAAAATTAACTCTCTTTTCTCATCTCTGATGGCAGCTATCATATACAGCTGACATGCTTGTCTTCCCTACTAAATTGAGAATCTCTTATGGAAGACATTTTCACTTTTATTCTATTCATCTTTCTACCTCCATAAATTAACACATTGTTTGGCACTCAGTAATAACTCAATAAATGTTGATCCAACAAAGATTTTTTAAAATAGACCATAGCATTTATGTTCAATGGATGATTTTCAAATACAGTGCTGTATTCATAGATTGATTTTACATTTTCAATATGATTAATTAGTTGTACAAGGAGGGTTCATTTTGACTTGCAATCAATATACCTTGATCTGACTCACCCCTTCCATCACTCATCCTCATTCATCACCTTTCCAAGTCAATCTCAACAAGTTTTTATATAAAGTATTTTGACCATATTCACCCTCCTTTACCCTCTCTGTTCACTCTCCCTCTTCCAACTAGTACCTGTGCCTCAGATAGGACTTATATACAATCTTATAATTCATTGCTTTTAGGGTTTGCTGATTATCAAAGGGGTTTTATCATGCTATTTCACATGTGTAAATGGAGTGTTTACATAAGAAGGACCCCCTCCCTCATTTTCTGCCACTTTCCACATCCCCACTGTGCCTACTTTCAACAGCATTCACTGAGTTTTATTTTAAATTATTTTCATTCTT
Organism: Perognathus longimembris pacificus; assembly: GCF_023159225.1. Taxonomy (NCBI): domain Eukaryota; kingdom Metazoa; phylum Chordata; class Mammalia; order Rodentia; family Heteromyidae; genus Perognathus; species Perognathus longimembris. The sequence continues at coordinate 35,855,986 of NC_063188.1, forward strand.
GTCTTGAACATTGGCTTAAAAGATACATTCTGCCTTATTCCCTTGTAGCGTCTTTTCCTGTCTTAGGGAATTTAATACAAATTTTAGTAGAAACTAATATGCTAAAAAAAATAGATATTGATGAAGATTAACACTACTTATACACACAGAGAGAGTTTGAGCCAGAAGCACATAATACAATCATGAAAGATGAATTTCAATAGCCTGTAAAGGTAAAATATATCCTGAATGAGAATAGAAAAGACAAAGAATCTTTCATTGCCAGAATAAACTCATCTAGAGATGAACTGTTGACTCTCTGAAACACCTGATGTAATACAATTAGGTTGGATCACTCTAAGGGTACAATTTTTTCTGATATGCCTGAGGCCTCTAGGCCTTCTTTTTGACTTTTTGATGCAGAAAGGGAAAGTAAATTGTGTTTATATTTATTTTCTGCATAGGACTTTCTGGCCTATTTAAAGTCTGAGGGAGCCTTCAAGAAGAAAATTATCATCAGTGAGAACAGAGCTTATTTTAGGATTCATCCTTAAATTAAATGGTTGTTTTCAACTCATTGCATTCAAATTTGTTCATAGATGTTTCTCAAGCTTCTGCAAGTGTGTTAAAGTTTGAAATGCATTCAAATCCCATTTTAAATAGCTGTACATAAAGTAAAGGTGTTCCTAGCATTGCTATATATCAAGTAGGGTATATCTCCATGGTGCAATATTTTCGGTATTAAGGACACAGTATAAATTATTTTCAGTGTTATTTATATTCCTCTCCAACTTATGATAAAAGAATTAGAACTAGTACAGTAAAGGTTTATTTCTCAAATTTAAAGCTAAACTTACCTTTGGAGAAAGAAACAGAAAATAACAGGTCAAAACTGAATTTTTATATGTGTCTTTTATGTGTTTTTTTTTCCTGTATATTTTGCACAATAAAATAAACAAGATAGCTTGAGAAGTTTGCTATGTAAGAGAAATAGTTTTCACACTATTGTGAGAAGAATGTGTTTATCATCTTGAAATATATGGCTATTCAGTTAAGATTAATCTATCAGCATTACAATGTGAACACTATTTAGCAGCAAGTGAACTGTCATCACTGTGTCAGCAAAACTGTATGCAAATTACTACAACCTTGTGGATGACTAATGGATTACACTATAGGAGATAGTGAAGATGTTTATTTTTCTCTAGAGATACAACAAAATATTCGTACCAATGCCAACTCTATATACTAAAATTATTTATTTCTACGGGAAGATTTCATTTATTGGGTTGCCGTTAGAAATACTAAGAACAGCAGAGTATCACTCTTAAATGAACACATAAACAATTTTCAAATCCATATTTTATAAAATCACTGTGAATTGAGTATTTCATATATTTCAGCTTATTTCTCATTTTGCTCAATAATCTACTCCTGAGTATGATTTCAGTTTACTTATCATTTCTTATATCAGATTTTTTAAGACGACTTCATCTCTGTGGTTTGTCATTATATACAGCATCTATACAGCATAACCAAAGACAGCTACTGAACATATTTTCAAGATAGCTTCTTTATTCACATGCCTAGGTACTTTGGTGCTTTTTTTGTCTGAATATGTTGTCCAAATGACATCTTTCTTATCCCTTTGTCTAGGATTTCTCAATACCATGTGAATTTCAAGAGGTATAGTGATTTCAGAGCAGACAAAGAGACTGGCAAGTTTCAAATCTCTTTACCCAGACTCCAGAAACTCAGAATACTATTCTTTAAATGCATTGCTCAAACATGCTGCTGAGGCCAACCCAGACTCAAGTGGGAGGGGTGAAAATATGTTAAGATTCACAGAAAGGAGAACTTCCGGGAAGACGGCGGGGGGGGGGGGGGTGGTGGAGGAGAACAGAGCCCTAGCTAAGCTCCCTCCGACATCGCAGTTTTCCTCACCCCATAGAAACTTTTACTCCTAGAAAGACAGCCAAAGTAAGTTCTAACAGTACAGGGATTCTGGCCAGGAAGGAAAAATCGACTTTGCTGGTCTGAAAACACAGATTTGAGCTCCGGGCGACATCCTGCCGCCGCGCCAGTGCCGGCACCTGCACAGCGCCCGGCACAGCAACCGCACTCCGCACTGCTAAAGCACACAGCGTATACCAGCGAGAAATACTCGAGACAGCGGCTGAGCACAGAATACCTGAAATCGCAGAGAAAGCGTGAGTACCCCACCAAAGATATTCTCACTCTCACCCACAGAGCAGCTTCTGGAAGGCAGCCCTTCCCCCACTGCCAGAGCAAAGCGCCATCTTTGCCACTGGCATAGGGTCAAACCAGATTGGAACTGAAGTGGGCCTGGGGAAAGTGAGGTCAAAGTAGCCATCTTTGAAAAGGGCAGGAGGGAACGAACAGTGAAAGCAAACTCAGCCCAGGAGAACACCCCCTGCCCTGGCAGGAGGCGAGTCCTGGGCAGCGGCTTAGCCAGAGGTGCCCCGTTCTGCCTGCCGGATTTTCTAAATTTAAAAGCAAAAGCTGCGAGCAGCTACCGGTGGCACAGAAACACCAGACGGAGGAACAAACAGTTCCTGGGACAGCTAAATGGTCCCGTCACAGAAGAAGCCCAATTCCCAGCCCAAAACGGAGCTGCATTCCATAGCCAGCTCTGCCAAGGAGGCTGCCTCCCCCAGGCAAGCAACTCTTAGCAGAGCAAAACAGGCAAGAGGGCGCCCCCACCCTGTTGAGTCCACAGCCTATTCAAATCTAGGCATCAAAGGCAGCAGCCCCACAGCAGACAGAGGAGCCACAGTTCCTGAGACTGCTCACGTCCCCATCTACAGAGGACACCAAGGCCCACCTGCAAGCTGTGCGAACCTCAGAGACCCAGGATTACACCAACAGGGGAGAAGGGTCAGAACAGATCCACCCCCTTGCATACTGAAATCAAGTAAAAGCAGCCAATCAGGAAAATAGACTGCAGACCATTGCAAGGAAACCAGAGACTGGGTAAAGACCACCCAAACGAGAAGGACTCAATTTTTTTTTCTTTTCAAACATTTTTTAATCTTTTAAAAAAATTTTTTTCTTTTTTTTCACACTGAAACATAGTTGTTTTTTTTTTGTTTGTTTTTTATTTGTTTGTTTGTTTTCCATATTTACCGGTTTGTTTTATCAAGTTTTTTTTTGTTTGTTTGTTTGGGTTGTTCCTTCTCTGTTTTCTTTTTCCTTTTTATTTATTTTTTCTTCTTTTTTAAATAATTTTTCTCTGTTTTGTGTATCTGTCTTTCAATATTTTTACTTTTTTCTCTCTTTGTGTGCTCTTTCTTTAAAAATTACTTTCCTACGAATAACACCTCCACTCTTTTCTGCTAACTCTCCATTGTCTGTCATTTTAACCTTGTTCTTTCTACTGATTCTACTCTTCTCCACATTTCCACGTCACTGAAACTAAACCAAAATCATGACCACCCCCCCCCCCCCCCCAATACATTTTACTCTATTCCCTTTACTATCTCCAACTTACCCCTCCTGACTTACTGCCTGGACCTCCAGGTTCCATTGACTCCTGGTTATTGGATAGAGGGTATCCCAGCTTAATCCGAGGGAATCAAAGGGGTTCATAGAGAAAGCCAGTCCTAAAAGAACTTAATATAAAAACAAGAATTGCGTATAGGGTTGTAACAATAAATAAGTAACTACTGAATACAGGACCCAGGATCGGTTTGTTATATTGAAATTGTATTCTTTAGGAACACCAAATCTAACATTATAGACAGGTATACAAGTTATCTGTATATAATTGTGAACATGTAAGATTTACACAACAGTGCTTGGTAAGGGCTGTGTTGGGGTCTTAAATGGTGCTCACAGGTGATTATAGATTGGCATTCCCCAATCCAAATGGGCAAAAGAAACACAAGAAAGATGGCAAACAATGGAGTCTTTTCTCCCACTCAAAACAAGCAGGAAATAGAGCAGTCAATCAAAGACATAGAAGAGAACCCCCAAAATGCTCTACAAAGTCTAATGATAAACATGATAAATGAAAAGTTTGAATCCCTTCAGTCAATTATTCTAGAGCATGAGAAGGCAAAGCAAAAATTAATGGTGAATTTCATGGCCTCAACAAATAGAAAGATAAATGAACTTCAAGAGTCAAATGAAAAGATAGCAACCCAGGTAAAAGATGTGAGAGACAGCAATCAAAACCAAATTAATGAAATAAAGAAGTCCATGCAAGACCTAAGAGATGACATGGAAATCATCAGAAAAGACCATTCAGAAGGAAAAGAGATTCGAAATCAAGTAGCTAGCCTACAGTGCCGACTAACTGAAGCAGAGGATCGAATCTCAGGAGCTGAAGATTCCCTAGATTCTATAGAGAAAGATAAAAAAAATCAATGCAAATCCAGTCTAATCAACAAAACAGATCACTACAGGAGATTCAAGACACGATCAGGAAGCCCAATTTAAGGATAATAGGTATCAAGGAAATCTTGGAGAAAGAGGTTAATCGGATTGGCAACCTATTTAACAGAATATTAGCTGAGAACTTCCCAAATATCCAGAAGGAAAGGACTATACAGATACAAGAGGCATTTAGAACCCCCAAACCGATCAGACCAGAATAGGGACATCCCACAGACCCACTGTGATCAAAACAGGATAAGTAGAGTACAAGGAAAGAATCCTTAAAGCTGTTAGGGAGAAGAAAACAATCACATATGAAGGAAAAGCAATCAGAATTACCCCAGACGTCTCAGTAGAGACCATGAAAGCAAGAAGAGCCTGGAATGAAGTATACCAAACACTAAATAAAAATAACTACCAATTAAGAATTCTGTACCCAGCCAAACTCTCATTCATAGCCGAAGGTCAAATAAAAGTCTTCCACAGTAAGGAAAAACTGAAACAATATATCTCCACAAAACCAGCTTTACAGAAAATCATCAAAGATGTATTACACAGGGAAAATAATCAAGATCCTAATACAGACAGAGAAATGAACCCTAAATAGTAAACATCAGATCAAGAAATGGGAAGACACCCCCTTTAAAGAAGATAGTGATAATGAAAGGAACAAACGATCATCTCTCAATTCTAACTCTCAACATTAATGGACTTAATTCTCCAATCAAACGACATAGGCTCATAAGTTGGATCAAAAATCAAGATCCATCTTTCTACTGCCTCCAAGAGACACATCTATCCAGCAAAAGTAAACATCTTCTAAAAGTGAAAGGCTGGAATCAAATCTATCAAGCAAATGGCCCCCATAAGCAGGCAGGAGTTGCAATCCTAGTATCAGACAAAATTGACTTCAAATTTAAAAAAGTAAGATGAGACAAAGAAGGCTACAACATACTAGTAAAGGGATCTCTCCTACAGGAAGATATAACCATTCTAATATCTACACACCAAATGCAGGAGCACCCAACTTCATAAAACAAACCCTACTGACTCTATAAACACTCATAGACCCAAACACATTGATAGTTGGGGACTTTAACACTCCACTATCACTTCTGGACAGATCAACACGCCAAAAACTGAACAAAGAAACCACAGATCTTAATAATTGCATAGACCAACTAGACTTAACCGACATCTACAGAATATTCCACCCAGCAACAACAGAATACACATTCTTCTCCACAGCACATGGAACATTCTCCAAAATAGATCACATCTTAGGGCACAAAGAAAATCTGTACAAATTCAGAAGTATCAAAACCATTCCCTGCATTCTCTCAGACCACAACGGAATATAATTAGAGCTCAACAAAAACAGCCACCACATAAAATCCTACACTTCATGGAGACTAAACAACACACTACTGAACCATCAGTGGGTCATTGAAGAAATTAAAACGGAAATTCAAATGTTTATGGACATCAACCAAGTTGAGGACACAAAGTACCAGCTCCTTTGGGACACAGCAAAGGCAGTACTCAGAGGAAAATTTATATCTCTGAGTACATACATCAACAAATTGGAGAAACAGCAACTCAGTAATTTAGGAAGCACCTTAATTTTCTGGAGAGAGAACAGCAAGCCAAACCCCAAGTCAATAGACGGGAGCAAATAATTAAAATCAAACCAGAACTAAATCAATTAGAGACAAAAAAAAACCATCGAAAGAATCAACAAATCAAAGAGTTGGTTCTTTGAAAAAATCAACAAGATTGACAGACCCCTGGCAAACCTGACCAAAAAACGAAGGCAGCACAATCAAATAAACAAGATAAGAGATGAAACAGGTAACATCACCACAGAAATAACCGAAATTCAGAAAATAATTAGGGACTATTTTGCAAACCTTTATGCCAACCAATTCGAGAACTTGGAAGAAATGGATGATTTCCTAGAAAAAATTGATATCCCCAAACTCAACCATGAAGATTTAAACCTTCTAAACCGACCCATATCCAGTATTGAAATAGAAACGGCAATAAATGATCTCCCATCCAAGAAAAGCCCAGGTCCGGACGGATTCACTGCAGTATTCTACAAGGCCTTCAAAACAGAACTCACTCCAATATTTCTCAAACTCTTCAATGAAATGGAAAGAGAACGTTCACTACCAGACTCATTCTATGAAGCCAGTATAACCCTCATCCAAAAACCAGGCAGAGACTCATCACGGAAAGAGGACTACAGACCAATCCCCCTGATGAACATAGATGCAAAAATTCTCAACAAAATTCTGGCCAGTTGACTTCAACAGGTCATCAAAAAAATCACACACCATGATCAAACTGGATTCATCCCAGGGATGCAAAGTTGGTTTAATATACGCAAGTCAATTAATGTAATCCACCACATCAACCGGAGCAAGGTAAAGAACCACATGGTGTTATCGCTGGATGCGGAAAAAGCGTTCGATAAAATACAGCACCCATTTATGCTAAAAGCCCTGGAAAAACTGGGATTCCAGGGAACTTTCCTGAATATAATCAAGGCAGTTTATGACAAACCAACAGCAAGCATAACTCTAAATGGTGAAAAACTAAAGCCATTCCCTTTAAAATCAGGAACAAGGCAGGGATGTCCACTCTCTCCCTTGCTCTTCAACATAGTACTAGAATTCCTAGCCAGAGCAATTAGGCAAGAAGAAAATATAAAGAGGATCCAAATATGAAAAGATGAAGTTAAACTTTCTCTCTTCCCAGATGACATGATCATATACCTAAAGAATCCCAAAGACTCTACCCCCAAGCTATTAGAGCTGATCCAAAACTTTGGTAAAGTTGCAGGATATAAAGCAAACCTTCGAAAATCAACGGCCTTTCTCTATGCTAACGACCCGAAGACCGAGGCTGAAATCAGGAAAGCAACTTGTTTTGCAATAGCCCCCCAAAACATAAAATACCTGGGAATAACCTTAACCAAAGAAGTGAAAGACCTCTTTGATGAGAACTTTAAAAGCTTGAAAAACGAAATTAAGTCAGAACTACGGAAATGGAAAAAACCTCCCATGCTCCTGGATTGGGAAGATTAATATAATCAAAATAGCAATATTGCCAATGGCTATCTACAAATTCAATGCAATACCCATTAATATCCCAACACCATTCTTTAATGAAATAGAGGAAGCAATCCAGAAATTCATATGGAACAATTAAAGACCTAGAATAGCAAAAACACTCCTAAGCAGAAAGAACAGTGCTGGAGGAATTACAATACCCAACTTCAAGCTGTCTTATAAAGCTATAGTAATAAAAACACCTTGGTATTGGCACCGGAACAGGCCTGAAGACCAATGGAACAGAATTGAAGACCCGGAAATGAACCCACAGAACTATGCCTACTTAATGTTTGATAAAGGAGCTAAAACAATAGTTTGGGAGAAAGATAGCCTCTTTAACCAAAGGTGCTGTCAAAACTGTCTCAACACATGCAACAAACTAAAACTAGATCCTTATATATCACCGTGCACCAAAATCAATTCCAAATGGATTAAAGACCTCGAAATCAAAACAGACACCCTGAAAACACTAAAGGAAGGAGTAGGAGAAACACTTGTGCTCCTTGGCGCAGGACGGAACTTCCTTAACAATTTCCCAGAAAGGCTACAAATCAAAGAAACTTTGGACAAATAGTACTGCATCAAACTGCAGAGCTTCTGCATGGCCTAGGACATAGCTCGCAAGATAAACAGAAAGCCCACAGACTGGGAGAATGTCTTTACCGGACATTCAACAGACAAAGGCCTCATCTCTAAAATATATGCAGAACTTAAAAAATTGCCTTTTTCCAAAACAAAACTGCAAAGAACCAATAGCCCCCTCATCAAGTGGGCTAAAGACTTACAAAGAGACTTCTCTGATGAGGAAATGAGAATGGCCAAGTGACATATGAAAAAATGCTTTACATCACTGGCCATAAAAGAAATGCAAATCAAAACAACACTGAGATTCCATCTCACCCCAGTAAGAATGTCATATGTCAAGAAAACTAACTATAACAATTGTTGGAGGGGATGTGGCCAAAAGGGAACCCTACTTCATTGTTGGTGGGAATGTAAACTGGTTCAGCCACTCTGGCAAGCAGTATGGAGATTCCTCAGAAGGCTAAATATAGAACTCCCCTATGACCCAGCAGCCTCACTTTTGGGTATCTATCCAAAAGACCACAAACAAAATCACAGTAATGCCACCAGCACAACAATGTTCATTGCAGCACAATTTGTCATAGCGAGAATCTGGAACCAACCCAGATGCCCCTCAGTAGACGAATGGATCAGGAAAATGTGGTACATATACACAATGGAATTTTATGCCTCTATCAGAAAGAATGACATTGTCCCTTTTGTAAGGAAATGGAAGGACGTGGAAAAAATTATACTAAGTGAAGTGAGCCAGACCCAAAGAAACATGGACTCTATGGTCTCCCTTATTGGGAATAATTAGTACAGGTTTAGGCAAGTCAGAGCAGAGCATCACAAGGACCAATAGCTATACCCTTATGAACACATAAGATGATGCTAAATGAAATGAACTCCATGTTATTTAAACACTTTTAACTACTTTCAACGTCTTATGTGTATCTGTGGCTTCTATTATTGATGATGTTCTTGTATCACCTTCCTGTGGTTGTACCTACACTATTTCTGTAATCTTATCTGAGTATATTGGAAACCGTTTATACTGGTATTGGAAGTAGGAAATTGAAAGGGAATACCAAATTTGAGAGACACAGGGTAAAAAAAGACAAACAACTACAAAAGCAATACTTGCAAAACTGTTTGGTGTAAGTATGCTGAACACCTCCGTGGGGCGGGGGGGAAGGGAAAGGGGGAGGAGGGAGGGGGGTTTGAGGGACAAGGTAACAAAGTGTACAAGAAATGTATCCAGTGCCTAACGTATGAAACTGTAACCTTTCTGTACATCAGTTTGATAATAAAAATTAAAAAAAAAGATTCACAGAAAGATTTATGGCCAACTTTGCCACAATATTGCTTCAAATTTTAAGTTATTAAATTGGAAAAATCTAAATGTAGTAATGTGTTTAACATGTCGTTTGGATTATATGGTTGTATTTTTGTTGTTCCAATGTTAATTCTACTTTTAGGATGTCTGAAGCTCAATGTACTTGATAAACTTTAGAAACTGAAAGAAAATTATTTCTATAAGTTTTCATTACTTTACTGAATTCTGAAATTTCCACAGCCCTAGATAACAATGTCCAATAGGGAGGCACTTGTGGCTCATGCCTGCAATCCTAACTATTCAGGAGGCTGAGATCTGAGGATTGCAGTTCAAACTCAGCCCCAGGCATGAACGTCTGTGAGACTCTTATCTCCAACTAACCACCAGAAAAATGGAAGTGGTGCTGTGGCTCAAGGGGTAGAGTGCTAGCCTTGAGCTGAAGAGCTCAGACACAGCACCCAAGCCCAGAGTTCAAGTCCCATGATCAACAACAAACAAAGAATGTCCAATTATCTCTATTATCTTTCTCAATTTTACCGTGTGTGTGTGTGTGTGTGTGTGTGTGTGTGTGTGTGTATGTGTGTGTGTGCCTGTCAAAAATCTTGAACCCAAGGCCTGGGCTCTGTCCTTGAGCGTTTGTGCTCAAGGCTAGTGCTGGAACACGTGAGAGACAGCCACACTTCTGACTTTTTGCACCGATTTTTCTGCCTCGGCTGGGTTCAAACCATGATCTTCAGAATTCAGCCTCCTGAATACATAGGATTATAGATGTAAGCTGCAGGCATATCGCTCAATTTCTTTAATATCTAATGTTTTAAAAATGTCATCATTACAATTGTAGTGCTACAACTAAGTGCTCCAAATGCTTCCTTTATGTATGAGATCAATTTATATCAAGATTTCTCCTGGTAAAGTAATGGTCTAATCACTCAGAATGAACTACTTTCATAGTCCTTGGAATGTCAAAGATCTATTTTGACTGATTTTGTTTGTATTGTCTCTGAACAATATGTGTGTGTGTGTGTGTGTGTGTGTGTGTGTGTGTACACACACACTTTGAGGAAACAGAGTTTTAGAATGAAACTTGAGCAAGTCTCCATTTTTCTGTCAGCAAAATAGATTCTCAGTTCTTTTAAAAATTAAAGACAGAAAAGTTCAACCTTACATACACAGAAAATTGAAGCAAATTATTGTAATGATTTTCTAGGTTGACAGTGTTGGTTTGGTCTTTTGGTATATGCACCTTTGTTGGAATACTTGGTAATTAAAAACACATGCTACAGATTCCATAAATGGCATATTAAAAACACACATGCTACAGATCCCATAAATGGCATATACAGAAATACACCAGGTGAAATTGAATGAAATTCATCTTCTAGATGGATCCTGCTCTTTGTTTAGAGCAGTAATTCTCTCAAAATTTTCTTTTGAAGTGTGCCTAATGATAGAAAAGGAAAAAGTATTCCTGCAGATACCACAAACATAAAATTCATTTACAGTTTACGTGGGATAGTCATGTGATTTTGTTTTCTCCGATTAATAAACTTCTTCTAAAAATAATTCATGCACTCGAATCTCTAATATAAAATAATTCTAAAAGATCAACAAATGGTTCCTGTAACCTCTGGCAACCTACAAAGTACCCTGGAGATATTTTTAATCACAGTTTGAGATGGAGAGATAGAAGCCAAAAAATATTGTTAAATACATCTATATTTTTGAGGTTAGTACAATAATGCAGACTATGGAGAGAGCCATAACACTTAAACATTAGTTACAGAATAATCATTGCTTCCCTAGTCTGTACTTGACAATATGTTTATTACTTTTTCTTCTTTTGTTTTAACATACTTTAGTACTCATATATTGAGGCTGCACTTTAAAACTACACAGTACTATATTTCATCTTAGAACAATGAACAAGCTCTTGGGAATATCATTTTCTCTCTCTTACTTTCAAGACAGAAATAAATCTCTAGCAATCTTTGTTGGATTGGAAAAACTCAAAAACTGGGTCATAAACTTCCAAAGCAGCAAAATAGTGGGGTCAATTTATCCTCCCTTGTATATCCAAGTGCTAGATGCTACTATTGTAACAATAAGCCTAAGACATTCCGTAATACATTTACTAAGTTATCTCCTGGTTCTTATGTTTAGAATTAATTCAAAACACTAGGATGAAACCCAGGATAGATGCAAATTCAAAAATGTTAAAGGATGTGGCTCAGATTAAAGACCACGGTTTGAAAAAATCTAGCGGGCCTCTCAGTTTCAAGCTTCCAGTACTTGAAATAATAAGGATTAGTGGTAGGGACTCAAAAAATGCTGCTCAACCATTGTGTCCTCATCTGAGTCTGTGAAAAGACCAGTGGCACTCATAAATCTACTTGTTCCTTTTTCTGACATCATATGATTCATAAATATTCAGGATTACAACCTAAAAGCAAGTTTTAAATAGCACTGGATTGTGTCATTCGAAATAATATTATCAGATCATGATAAAGGCTTTGCTGAGGGCTCTCTTTTATTTTGGGATGTGCTCATCCACCAGAAGTTAATGCTCTCCAAATAAAAAAAAATTGCTGACATATACAAATTTTTTTTTGCACTAATCACCAGTAGAAGACAGAACAAATCTATCAGTGAGTTAAAAAACTCTGTCATACAGCACATTTAATACCCAGTGTAACAAATTAGTATTGCCATTCCTTGATGCAATACAAACTCATTTCCTTAAACTGCTATTGCACGGAACTCCAGGGTTATAAATGAGCAGAACACAAATTGATTTGCATGTAATAAACCTTTCCTGGTTCATGCAATTTTCCCCATCTGTTAACAGAGAGCAAGTTTAAGATCTATTATTCCCAGAAAGGGACTTACCCAGCTGGACATCTATAACACTTGGCTGATTTTCCATGGGGAACAATGGCTTGGGAGGTTTGTCTGTGAGTAAAGCTAAAAGAGAAAATGAAAAAAAGTAATGGAAAAAATTGAGATAAATTACAGGGTAAGAGAGATTCTATCATGTATGATATTTAATGTTTGTAGACTTGATGGCGTGTAATCATTTATTAGACAGTGTTTCTGCTTGGGTCGTTCCTCTATCCATACAATATCTATTTCCCAGTACATTTACAGCACCACTGATTCACCATACATAGGCTGTTTTGACAGTTACAATTTCTAACAAGATCAAACAAATAGGTTGTTCTGAATGGTTATATGCTTGTGCATACAAAGAAATGTAGATTAAAAAATAACAATCAGAGAAATATCTATTAAATATCTATTTTGTAGCACTACATATTCTCAATGAAATATAACCCCAATCAAGATTTCTGGTGGTATGAACTTTGAATGACTATAAATCCTCCTCCTCCATTCCCCATCTGCAACCTAAGAAATGATGTAAGAATACACTGATAGTTTCACTAGTAATTGATCACAAAGGCCATGTTCTATGGCAGAAGGAAGTGGTTTTCCTTACCCTTAATTGCTAATCTAGCACTATTAACATTGGACTAGTACACCTATAAAATAAAGAAAAATTGAAATATAGATTGTAACATAATGAAAAATTACAGTAGTTTAGCTTCAAGGTTTCACATACATGTAGTAAAGGCCTGGAGAAAGAGTATTTGCTGACAGGATTGTGGAGAGTTGTATGAAGGAAGTAGATGTTGAGGTGAACCTTAAAAGTAGAAAAAAATGTCTGAAGGAAGAAGAAAAATCCAGGAAAATTTAATGGCACAGACCAATGGTAGAATGTAGCAAGCATAATGTGCTTAGAGAAGAATGTTGTGCTGAGAAAGGGTTGGTTGGTGGGTTGGAGAACCAGTTGCTCATAATAGGGGTGTCATGAACTGGAAATGAAACTAGACACATAGGATTGGACTAGATTCTAGAAAATCATGAGATATAAGAAGAGGGATCTGGACATGATGGTATAGGTTACAATATCATTTATTTTTAGAACATAACAATGATTCAAATGTAGTGCTGTCTAGTGATGATTGGCTTGTTATAAATGATGGGCTAGAAAAGAACAAAAGCTGTCTTAAGAGAATGAAGTAACACAGTTGTCTTAGAAGTTGGAGGGGATTATGGTCTGGGCATTGAGTCAAAACTGAGTCAAAACAAAGAGTCTGGGAAAATTTAAAAAAATGAGAACATAAATCTACACATGTACCTGGAAAATATGATAAGACATGGCATTATCTAAGGCCATATTTATTGTTGTCATAGAAGTAATCTTATCGATCTCTCATTGACACACCAAATTTCTTTTAATTATGCATATATTTACATCTTGCTTCAACTATCTATGTGGATTCTTAATAAAATATTTTATACATCCTTTTTCAGATAAAATAGAAAAATTTGTAATTTATTTAGCTTTAGGTAAAAATAAATGAATGTACTAGACACCTAGTTCTTACTTTTTTTAATTTAATTTTATTGTCAAGGTGATGTGCAAAGGGGTTATAGTTACATATGTAAGGTAGTGAGTATATTTTTTGTCATACTTACTCCTCCTCCCCCCATCTTTCTCCTGCCTTTCATCCCACACACCCCCTGAGTTATACAAGACAACATATTGTCTTGCAAGTATGGCATTGTTTCACCCTTTATCCTTTGTTTCTCCATTTTGATCTTCTTCCCTTCCCTAATTCAATATGTATATTTATGATACTCAGGATACTGAAATAACAGAATGGTTTAAGCTATAGGCAAGAGAAAGGAAAAATTCCCATAGTAAATTAAAAAATAACAACAATAATGAAAAACTTCTTGTTTCTATATCTTATAGTTCATTTCATATACCATCATCTTATATGATCATATGTACATAACTATTGAGCTATTGTGACTCTCTGCTGGGGTTATCCTAGACATTTACTAATTATTACCAATAAGGGTAACCATGGAATCCATGTTGCTTTGGGTCATGCTAAGCAAAATGAACTCCAAGATATGGAAACAAGTGATTTATCATTGTTAATGTTAATGTACCCTGTGCAATTATTTATTTTCTCTTTTGTTCATCTTCCCTATGGTTTAGACCCTGTTGTCACTGTATTTGATTTTGCTACTCTGGGTATTGTACATATATTGCAATACACGAACCAATGCAACAGCAATACTTACAAGACAATATGCTATAAACTAACTTTATGACTCGGGGAGGGGGGAGTTGGGGAGGAGGCAAGGTAGGAGAAAACTGAGGGATGAGGTAACAAGTTTGACAAGAAATGTACTCACTAACTTATATATGTAACGGTAACCACTTTGTACATCACCTCAACAATAAAAATTTTTTAAAGAATTTGACATTTTTAAACTATGCTGATTTTGGCATATAATTTGACAGAGCTATAAGTACAATATCTAGTCTACATTAAAAAATCATGATGAAGTAAAATGGTAGTAATTTCAGGTAACAGTATATTCAGATATGGTTGTTACAAAGCAAAGATACTTTAGTAAATTCTATATGAGGATGTCTCCAAGATATACTTTTTAATTTAAAAAATACAGGATTTCAGTCTGTTCTAGTGGCTCAGCCTGTAACTCTAGCTACTTTCAAGGCATAGGTGAGAAGGTCATGGATTAAGGCCAGCCCAGCATCCACAGAAGTTTATGTGATTGTTCTCAAACAATGGCTAAAGACAGTGCCACACACCTGTTATCCCCTACATTGTAGGGAAACACAAGTATGTGGATCACACTTCATGCCCATCAGGACATTAAGCAAGACCCTACCTCAAAAAAACAAAACAAAACAATGCAACATTGTGTTAGAGGTCTAACTCAAGTGCTACCGTGCCAGCTTATCAAGCCTGACAACCTCAGTTCAGTCCCCATTCTCACCCAAACAGTTTCCTAAATATTGCATATAACATGTTATTTTCAATATGTTCACATAAGTTGTATAAATATAGAGTATTTCTGGATTGGTATGCATGTGATTGATCACAGTGGTTTCCTCTGAGAGGAACTGGTGGCTGATTAATGGTGCAGAATGAGGAAAAAGCAGTGTGGGTAGGCAGCAGGACATTCATTGCATACCATTTAAACAATATAAATATATATTCCAAATATATGTAAAATATACTGCATATTTAAAGTATAGTCAAAAACAAATTTAAATTAAATACAGCCATTTTATATTTTATTTTTAAAATGTCATTTTGGTTTCTCTGCAAAATAATTGTCAATTTGTAGTGTGTGTGTGTGTGTGTGTGTGTGTGTGTGTTTGTAATATAGATACAAAGCTTGCTGAAAATGTATTTTATTTTCTTAATATCTACCACCAAATTAATTGAGATAAGTTAAATGGAAACTAATTGGAAGTAACATATTTCATTTCATGTACAGAAATGATGGACTTGTTATACTTTCCACAGGACATGAATTGGGAGTTAATTCTGAACTGTATCCTTACCTCTCACCATATAACTATGGATATATTTATCTTGATTTCACTATTGTTAAATGGTAATTACTGAAGTGGCATTTATTATCATTAATTCTAATTTTGAGAATCTATCTTTATAGGTGGTTCATAATTTCAGTGTTTCTAGATGCATTAACTTATATGATCTACACAGTGAGCTTGAAATGTAAAGAAAACAAAGTTCTGGACAAATGAAGCTACATGCAGCTTACATCATCACATTTGGTGCCCCCTTGTGACCAAAAGACCCTATTGGCAGGATAGAGGGGAGGCAATATGTAGATAGCAGTCAGGTAGAATAGCTGATTACTACATCAATGATTATAATCTTTTTGAAAACTCTTTGGGTGAGATTGGGGACTGAACTGAGGTTGTCATGCTTGATAAGGAGGCACGGTAGCACTTGAGTTAGACCTCTAACACAATGTTGCATTGTTTTGTTTTGTTTTTTTGAGGTAGGGTCTTGCTTAATGTCCTGATGGGCATTAACTTTGCTTAGAGAAATGTTCAAATTAACCCTTTCTTCTATTGTACCAAAACTTGTACTTGTGTCATCACATCACAATGAGATGTATGGGTGTGGAGACTAATTAAATTCCACTATCAGGTTTAGACCTAGGAATACCAACAGATGCAGAACATTTCTGCTGATAAACCACCAATTACTGCAGTTTGCCTGGATTTTGACCACCAGTGCAGAAACAAGTCTATCAGCATGCCATGTAATTAGAGCATTTGCAGATTAGCTAGACCACATGCTGTCATGGGCAGACAAGCTCATTTCTTATTAGATTTTTAGAAAAAAAATATCATCTGAAACTCACAGTCATTGTGGGAAAAAGAAAGGAAGAACTATCAATAGAAGCTTCCTGAACAACAGACCAGGATTTACAATTTTGTTAGGAAAACCTCTCCTAGACCTTAAAAGGGAGTAACTGAGGTCAGAGCTAGTCTTGAATTTTCTGCTTTGGTTTCATGTTTTGATTGAAAGAATGAGAACAAGGGATGCAGTTTGTTACTAATATTTCAGTCTATAATTCTTCTATGCTTTTTTCTGTGGCTGCTGGTGTTCAGTTATCCGTATATATAGTGGCACTACTGAGTATACCAGGACATTAATATTAATGTGCAAGTGAACCTACTATAGTTGCGATGCGTTTCTTCCCCAAACTATATATTATGTTTGGCATCAACTTTGCTGAGAGAAATGTTCAAATTAACCCTTTCTTCTATTGTACCAAAAGTTTTGTGTCTACATAAACAACCAAATCAATTAATTTGACTGAAATGATTTGTCACTTTTAATGAACTTAGCATAAGAAATAAGTAGAATTCTTTGTTGGATTGAATAAGTCAGTGGACTATACTTCCCAAGTATTAAATACTTAGTACAATTTATTGCTGATTTGTTTATTAATTTGCCTTAATTTGATTTCTAGAAACAACAAGTGGAAGAGATTAAAAATCAGCAACTCATTTTTTTTTTCTGGGAATGAAGGCATTTTGGAATTTCTTTCTTTCTTTCTTTCTTCTCTCTCTCTCTTTCTTTCTTTCTTTCTTTCTTTCTTTCTTTCTTTCTTTCTTTCTTTCTTTCTTTCTTTCTTTCTTTCTTTCTTTCTTTCTTTCTTTCTTTCTTTCTTTCTTTCTTTCTTTCTTCCAGTCCTGGGGCTTGAACTCAGGGCCTGAGCACTGTCTCTGGCTTCTTTATGCTCAAGACTAGTGCTCTACCACTTAAGCCACAGTGCCACTTCTGGCCTTTTCTATATATGTGGTGCTGAGGAATCGAACCCAGGGTCTCATGTATACGAGGTGAGCAATCTACCACTAGGCCATATTCCCAGCCTGCCATTTTGAAATTTGTATGCTAAAGCCAATGAAATGGACTCTCCATCTATTCAACACAATGGCACCTGAAATTACACTTCAAAGTCACTGCTGTCGTCATGACTTTCAACCATTCAAAGGTACGAATGTCCCTTACATTTGCTAGATAATAATAATCTGAACTTGTCACCTAGAAACATAAAAGCAACTACAGTGTATTCTCAAAAGCTCTTGTGCCTTTTAATCATCTGTCTTCAATTTTCTCAGTGACATACAGACATAAAAACATATTATATTAATTTCCAACTGCATCTTGGATTAAACTCCCAACTTGGAAACAAATAGTAATAATCACCACAGCCAGCATTTATTAAGTTTCTTGTGTTGCTATTCATTCTTCTGAGGCATTTAGTATTACATTTTATGAACAAGTTGCCCAAAGTCAAACAACTTTTGGAAAATAAAGTAGCAATTTGAACTGGTCAGTTTTATCTCATCATATCCACAATGTTCTCTCTTTGTTTTGAAATACCTGCCTGCTCTTAGAAAAGTTTACCCCAATAACCATTTTCTTCCTCAAATCCTAAAGCATTTTAGAGTCCTTGGAATCAATTATTTGACTCATAACGTGTACTACTTTGAGAAGGAATCCTCGCATTAATGGGTGTGTCTTTTCTCCTAAACTAGAGTTTTAAACTCCTGGAACACAAGTATCATGCCATATATAAATCAGCAAACAAAAATAGTATTTGACATGGGGAAATAAGTAAAATCTCAAAATGAACTTTTCCCCAATACTCTTTCTATTAAAAAATGAGTGCTTCTGAGCCAGGTGCTAGTGGGTCATACCTGTAAACATACTTACTTGGGAGGCTGAGATCTGAAGATCTCACTTCAAAGCAAGCCCAGGCAGGAATGTCTGTGAGAATCTTATTTCAAATCAAGAATCGAAAAACTGGAAGTAGAGCTGTTGCTAAAAGGAGTATAGTGCTAGTGTTGAGTGCAACAGCTCTGGGAAAGCGCCCAGGCCCTGAGTTCAAGCCTCAGTACCAGCAGACACACACACACACACATACACGCACATGCGTGCGCACACACACACAAACATGCACACACACACACACACACACACACACACACACACTGAGTGCTTCTGCTAGGGTTCTTGGATTGCAAGGAAGAAAAATAAAGCAATTTTTGGCCACATTCCTGCCAGCAACTCTTGTTATTAGTTTTCTTGATGATGGATATTCTTACTGGGGTGAGGTGGAATCTCAGTTTTTTTGCTTTGCATGTCTTTTAGGGCCAGGGTATTAAGAAATATTTTATCTGTGCTAAGGAGCCCTAGTGTTTCTCCTATTCCTTCCTGCAAAGTTTTCAGGGTATCTGCTTTTACCTCAAGATCCTTGATCCATTTGGAACTGATTCTAGTGCAGGGTGAGGAACACTACTATACTATTGGTGAGAGTGTAAACTTGTTCAACCACTCTGGGAAGCAGGGTGGAGGTTCATTAAAAGTCTAAACGTAGAGCTCACATATGACCCAGCAATCCCACTTCTGGGCATTTACCCAAAAGATCACAAACAAGGCCATACTAAAGCAAACAGCAGAACAATGGTCATGGCAGCATTATTTACCCTAGCAAAAATATGGAACCAACCCATGTCATTCAGTAGATGAATGGATGAAGAAAATGTGGTATATACACACAATGGAATTCTACGGTTCTATCAGAAAGAATGATATTGCCCCATTCATAAAAAATAATAAAAAGACTTAGAAAAAATTCATACTAAGTGAAGTGAACCCAACACAAAGAAGCATAGACTTGGTGATTTCCCTCACTGGTAATAATTAGTATATGTCTAGGATTATCCTATTAGAGGATTACAAAGTTGAATATCTACGTACACTTGATCACAGAATATTACACTAAGAGAAATGTTATTTTTAAGATACTATGTGAAATTATTTCTTCTTTGTTCTGTCAGTCTCCCCTATGATTTAGCCCCTGTTGTCACTGTATTTATTCTGGTACCCTGGGTATTTTATATATATATATCATTCTGAATTGGGGAAGGGAAGGGGAACATTAAAATGGTGAGACAATGAGTAAAAGGCAAACCAATGCAACCGCAATACTTACAAGACAGTATGTGGTAAACCAACTGTACAACTTGGTGGGGGGGTGGGGAGGAGGGAAGGTGGGAGAAAAGTGAGGGAGTGTGTAACAAGTTGGAAAAGAAATGTCTGTGCTACCTTATGTATGTAACTGCAACCCGTTGCACTTCACTTTGACAATAAAATTAAAAAACTAAACTCTTTTGCTAATTACAGCAAAATTCATTAGCAAGAGATCTGAAAGTTGATCAAGAAATCTGGGGACTTAGGATTAGGAACATAGAAGAAAGCAGGCCAGATTTAGATGTAGAAGTAAAAGACCACAATGATTATTTCATCTTCACTCCATTTTTAAGTTAAACTTGTTTAGTGGGTTTAAAATAATATATATTTTCTCTTAATACATGTGCCTTCTTGCTTCGCCGTGTGTCAATTTGATCAAGATTCATAAACCCCAGGCAAGGCAGGTTGAATGGACGAGTTTTAAGCTCTGCCCCTATTCAAGACTACGTGTACATCAGGAGAAAAACAAGAGTCTCCTAAAAGTAGGTTTGTCAAATTAAACATTATTTTAACATTTACTACTAGATAATTCCTTCTTATGTGACCAGTCAAAATAATTCCCCTGTGGATTGTTGGATGCTTAGTAGCTTTCACAGCCTCTATCCATCTGAATGTTAGCTACATCCTCCCTTTTTTATGACAACCAGAATACACGGTATGAAAATCAGCTCCATTTGAGAAATACAGTCCTAAAGAAAATTTAGATTTATGTTGGAAAGAAAAATGAGTACTAGATGATCAAAGGTATCAGGCAATAGTTCCTCTTTGCCCAATTTCAGGGGAACCTTACATTACTTTTTATGTCAATGTCATTCCTTGACTTATGTAGTATTAATAGGAAGCATTGAAATTGTGAAGATAGTGGACTCGATCGCATAGATTCACTCTCTAGGCAACATGCCGCATTGATTAAAACAATGATTTTGTTTCCAAATATTTCCCAAGTTTGGAAACAGTCATTGGCTTTTGTCAATTGGTCACATCTTTTCAGTGAGCTAAATGCACAAACTAATTCCAAAAAGTGATCATAACATCCCAGAGGCTCTGACCCAAAGTGTCCATGTACATAAGCACCTCAAGATTGGCTGACATTCTGAAGGGGGTGGGGATCATAGGAAAGAAAATTTGGGAAAAGCTTTCACATGGAAAAATCACAAACAGTTCCTAACTAAACAAATTAGACTTAGGGAAATCCTAGGATCCAGCCAATATGCTTGATAGTTTCCTACAATCATGAAAGATTCGCCAATCCTAACTCAAGTCATTGACTAGTTTAAAGATTTCATGAACATTGTTTTCATGGACAGGGAACTAAGGCACTAAGCCGGCTCCTTGAAGTATGGGTGACATTCTTTTTTTTTTAATTTTTATTTTCAAACTGATGTACAGCGAGGTTACAGTTCCATATGTTAGGCATTGGATACATTTCTTGTATTGTTTATTACCTCCTCCCTCATTCCCTCCTCCCCCTTCCCCTTTCCCTTTTCCCCCATGAGTTGTTCAGTTGATTTACACCAAATGGTTTTGAAAGTATTGCTTTTGTAGTCGTTTGTCTCGATTTTGGTATTCCCGTTCAGTTTCCTAGTTCTAATACCAGTATACACTGTTTCCAATGTACCCAGATAAGATACAGAGATAATGCAGGTACACCACAGGAAGAGGATACAAGCAGTTCATCAATAATAGAAGCTACAGTTTCACATCACATGTTGAAATTAATTACAACAGTAATATAACAGTTGTTTCCATAACATGGAGTTCGTTTCACTTAGCATCATCTTATGTGCTCATAAGGGTATAGCTATTGGGCTCTTGTGATCCTCTGCTGTGACTAGCCTAAATCTGTGCTAATTATTCCCTATGAGGGAGACCATAGAGTCCATGTTTCTTTGGCTCTGGCTCACTTCACTTAGTATAATTTTTTCCAAGTTTTCATGAACAAAGTTTTCCAAGTTTTCATGAACAAAGAATGAGTCCAGGAATTGTTAAGCTCAGAACTCATTAAAATACTATTACTCTTGTAAACATTTTGCATTTTCTTACATGATTGGCTAATAATTGCTTGAGGAAAACAATAAAATTTCTGAATTTATAACATAGACTTTGTAATTATGAATGATGTTTTTTATTTTATTGGCCCCCTTAGTAGAAGGTCCTATATGTTAGATATTTTTCACATATAACATTTCAAAGCTAAGAGCTCTCTAGTTTAGATGATAATTAAAGAAAACTACATAATTATTATTCAATGTCACCTTTATTCTTCCAAATATATAAACTCAGAGAGGACCAGACCAGTCTTGGATCTAATGTTCCTCCTTTGCCCTATTCTTTCTCCTTTTGTGGTCTCTACCTTAAAGTATACTCTTTTTCACTCTGCATTTAGGCATCAATTGTTGTAACTCTATTATCATTAAAGCAAGTTATAAAGAAGACTTTGCACATTGAATTTAGTCTTTTCTTTTCTGCCAGCTAAGGGTCTTGAATTTGGAGCCTCCTGTTCTAGCTTAGTTTATTCGATCAAAGTTAGTACTCTACCTATTGAGCTACACATCCACTTCCAGTCTATTGCTGTTTAGGTGGAGCTAGGAGTCTTATGGCTTTTCTATCCTGAATAGCTTTGAACCTCAGTTCTCAGATCTCAGCCTCCTAGTAGCTAGGATTACAAGCATGAGCCACCTGCACCTGGCTAAGTTAAATCTTATTATGAATTTAGGACAGTTGTATTTCCTTTCATGTAGTAAGCTGCTTTCCAAAGTTTGTCTCTAAATATGGAATGTGAGGCTTTATCCTTTATAGAGATTTAACTATCAAACACATACTAGGCCCCAAGACTCTTTCTTAACCTCTTGACATTGAAGTTGACAGCAGAAATCAATTAAATCAGATAAAAATTATTTTCCTTAAGATTCCAACCAACATTATTATGAATGATCCTGCCACTCTGTAACATTTTCGGGAAAAAAGATCCCAAAAATATTTTATTTTATTTTATTTATTTTTTTCTCAAATTTTTATTATCAAACTGATGTACAGAGAGGTTACAGTTTCATACGTTGGGCATTGGATACATTTCTTGTACCCAAAAATATTTTAAATAAATGAAGTCTTTAAAAAAATCAAGCTTTGCTTCCCTTACAGCCTTTTATCATATCCATCAACTACTCTAGCAATTATTATTTTTATAATTTTCCCTCCAAAATTCTAATATTCTCTGTCTTATTTATAACAGGGAACAGACACATGATACTTCCATCCTGAAAAAGGATGCATGCTCTAGATGTCCCAGCTGTAGCAGAAAAACTGTGAGACATTCAGTAAAAAATAATAGTAATAGAGATTCAGAGAAGACTTCAGAGATGTTTCCAAACCATTCTGATATTTTAAGACGTAGCTCATAGACCTCTCTACTCCTACTAAAATTCTTTTTATTAAATACCTGTTCCTGATGAGAAGTTCAGGACTTTGTTTTTTTTTCTTCTTTATTGTCAAAGTGAAGTACACAAGAGTTACAGTTTCATATGTAAGGAAAGTACATTTCTTTCTTTTTTTTTCTCAAATTTTTATCAAACTGATGTACAGAGAGGTTACAGTTTCATATGTTGGGCATTGGATACATTTCTTGTACTGTTTGTTACCTTGTCCCTCATGCCCCCCTCCCTCTCCCCCTTTCCCTCCCCCCCCCCAGGTGTTCAGTTCACTTACACCAAACAGTTTTGCAAGAATTGCTTTTGTTGTTATTTCTCTTTTTTTACCCTGTGTCTCTCAAATTTGGTATTCCCTTTGAATTTCCTATTTCCAATACCAGTAAACATGGTTTCCAATATACTCAGATCAGATTACAGAGATAGTGTAGGTACAACCATAGCAAGGTGATACAAGAACATCATCAATAATAGAAACTACACATACACATAGGACATTGAAAGTAGTTACAACTGTGATATATCAATTGTTTCCATAACATGGAGTTCATTTCACTTAACATCATCTTATGTGTTCCTAAGGGTATAGCTATTGGGCCTTGTGATGCTCTGCTATGGCTTGCCTAAACCTGTACTAATTATTCCCAATAAGGGAGGCCATAGAGTCCATGTTTCTTTGGGTCTGGCTCACTTCACTTAGTATAACTTTTTCCAAATCCTTCCATTTCCATACAAATGGAACAATGTCATTCTTTCTGAAAGAGGCATAAAATTCCATTGTGTATATGTACCACATTTTCCTGATCCATTCATCTATGGAGGGGCATCTGGGTTGGTTCCAGATTCTCGCTATGACAAATTGTGCTGCGATGAACATTGTTGTGCTGGTGGCATTACTGTGATTTTGTTTGTGGGCTTTTGGATAGATACCCAAAAGGGAGGCTGCTGGGTCATAGGGGAGTTCTATATTGAGCCTTATGAGGAATCTCCATACTGCTTGCCAGAGTGGCTGAACCAGTTTACATTCCCACCAACAATGAAGTAAGGTTCCCTTTGGGCCACATCCCCTCCAACAATTGTTATTATTAGTTTTCTTGATATATGACATTCTTGCTGGGGTGAGATGGAATCTCAATGTTGTTTTGATTTGCATTTCCTTTATGGCCAGTGATGTAGAGCATTTTTTCATATGTCTATTGGCCATTCTCATTTCCTCATCAGAGAAGTTTCTTTGCAAGTCTTTAGCCCACTTGATGAGGGGGCTATTGGTTCTTTGCGGTTTTGTTTTGGAAGAAGGTAATTTTTTAGTTCTGCATATATTTTAGAGATGAGGCCTTTGTCTGTTGAATGTCTGGTAAAGATCTTCTCCCAGTCTGTGGGCTTTCTGTTTATCTTGAGAGCTATGTCCTTTGCCGTGCAGAAGCTCTGCAGTTTGATGCAGTCCCATTTGTCCAACCTTTCTTTGATTTGTAGCCTTTCAGGGTCTTTGTTAAGGAAGTTCAGTCCTGTGCCAAGGAGCCCAAGTGTTTCTCCTACTCCTTCCTTTAGTGTTTTCAGGGTGCCTGTTTTGATTTCAAGGTCTTTAATCCATTTGGAATTGATTTTGGTGCACGGTGATATATAAGGATCTAGTTTTAGTTTGTTGCATGTGTTGAGACAGTTTTGCCAGCACCACTTGTTAAAGAGGCTATCTTTCTTCCATACTATTGTTTTAGCTCCTTTATCAAAGATTAAGTAGGCGTAGTTCTGTGGGTTCAATTCTGGGTCTTCAATTCTGTTCCATTGGTCTTCAGGCCTGTTCCGGTGCCAATACCAAGCTGTTTTTATTACTATAGCTTTATAATACAACTTCAAGTTGGGTATTGTAATTCCTCCAGCACTGTTCTTTCTGCTTAGGAGTGTTTTTGCTATTCTAGGTCTTTTATTGTTCCATATGAATTTCTGGATTGCTTCCTCTATTTCATTAAAGAATGGTGTTGGGATATTAATGGGTATTGCATTGAATTTGTAGATAGCCTTTGGCAATATTGCCATTTTGATTATATTAATCCTCCCAATCCAGGAGCATGGGAGGTTTTTCCATTTTCTTAGTTCTGACTTAATTTCATATTTCAAGCTTTTAAAGTTCTCTTCAAAGAGGTCTTTCACTTCTTTGGTTAAGGTTATTCCTAGGTATTTTATGTTTTGGGGGGCTATTGCAAAACAAGTTGCTTTCCTGATTTCCGCCTCGGTCTTCTGATCATTAGCATAGAGAAAGGCCATTGATTTTTGAAGGTTTATTTTATATCCAGCAACTTTACCAAAGTTTTGGATCAGCTCTAGTAGCTTGGGGGTAGAGTCTATGGGATTCTTTACGTATAGAATCATGTCATCTGCGAAGAGAGAAAGTTTAACTTCATCTTTTCCTATTTGGATCCCCTTTATATTCTCTTCTTGCCTAATTGCTCTGGCTAGGAATTCTAGTACTATGTTGAAGAGCAGGGGAGAGAGTGGACATCCCTGCCTTGTTCCTGATTTTAAAGGGAATGGCTTTAGTTTTTCACCATTTAGAGTTATGCTTGCTGTTGGTTTGTCATAAACTGTCTTGATTATATTCAGGAATGTTCCCTGGAATCCCAGTTTTTCCAGGGCTTTTAGCATAAATGGGTGCTGGATTTTATCGAACGCTTTTTCCGCATCCAGAGATAAAACCATGTGGTTCTTTACCTTGCTCCGGTTGATGTGGTGGATTACATAAATTGACTTGCGTATATTAAACCAGCTTTGCATCCCTGGGATGAATCCAGTTTGATCGTGGTGTATGATTTTTTTGATTACCTGTTGAAGTCGATTGGCCAGAATTTTGTTGAGAATTTTTGCATCTATGTTCATCAGGGGGATTGGTCTGTAGTCCTCTTTCCGTGATGAGTCTCTGCCTGGTTTTGGGATGAGGGTTATACTGGCTTCATAAAATGAGTCTGGTAGTGAACGTTCTCTTTCAATTCCATTGAAGAGTTTGAGAAATATTGGAGTGAGTTCTGTTTTGAAGGCCTTGTAGAATTCTGCGGTGAATCCGTCTGGACCTGGGCTTTTCTTGGATGGGAGATCATTTATTTCTGTTTCTATTTCAATACCGGATATGGGTCTGTTTAGAAGGTTTAAGTCTTCATAGTTGAGTTTGGGGGTATCAATTTTTTCTAGGAAATCATCGATTTCTTCCAAGTTCTCAAATTTGTTGGCATAAAGGTTTGCAAAATAGTCCCTTATTATTTTCTGAATTTCGGTTATTTCTGTGGTGATGCTACCTGTTTCATCTCTTATCTTGTTTATTTGAGTGTGCTGCCTTCGTTTTTTTTTCAGGTTTGCCTGGAGTCTGTCTATCTTGTTGATTTTTTCAAAGAACCAACTCTTTGTTTTGTTGATTCTTTCGATGGTTTTTTTCGTCTCTAATTGATTTAATTCTGATTTGATTTTATTTATTTGCTTCCGTCTATTGACTTGGGGTTTGGCTTGCTCTTCTCTCTCCAGAAAATTAAGGTGCTTCCTTAAATTACTGAGTTGTTGTTTCTCCAGTTTGTTGATGTATGTACTCAGAGATATAAATTTTCCTCTGAGTACTGCCTTTGCTGTGTCCCAAAGGAGCTGGTACTTTGTGTCCTCAGCTTGGTTGAAGTCCATAAACATTTGAATTTCTCTTTTAATTTCTTCAATGATCCACTGATGGTTCAGCAGTGTGTTCTTTAGTCTCCATGAATTGTGGGATTTTCTGTGGTGGCTGAATGAGTTGAGCTCTAATTTTATTCCATTGTGGTCTGAAAGAATGCAGGGAATGATTTTGATACTTCTGAATTTGTACAGATTTTCTTTGTGCCCTAAGATGTGATCTATTTTGGAGAATGTTCCATGTGCTGCCGAAAATAATGTGTATTCTGTCCTTGCTGGGTGGAATATTCTGTAGATGTCGATTAAGTCTAGTTGGTCTATGCAATTGTTTAGTTCTGTGGTTTCTTTGTTTAGTTTTTGGCGTGTTGATCTGTCCAGAGGTGATAGTGGAGTGTTAAAGTCCCCAACTATCAATGTGTTTGGGTCTATGAGTGATTTTAGAGCCAGTAGTGTTTGTTTGATGAAGTTGGGTGCTCCTGCATTTGGTGTGTAGATATTTAGAATGGTTATTTCTTCCTGTAGGAGAGATCCTTTTACTAGTATGTAGTAACCTTCTTTGTCTCTTCTTACCTTTTTTAATTTGAAGTCAATTTTGTCTGATACTAGGATTGCAACTCCAGCCTGCTTATGGGGGCCATTTGCTTGATAGATTTGTTTCCAGCCTTTCACTTTTAGAAGACGTTTACTTTTGCTGGATAGATGTGTCTCTTGGAGGCAGCAGAAAGATGGATCTTGATTTTTGATCCAACTTATGAGCCTATGTCGTTTGATTAGAGAATTAAGTCCATTAATGTTGAGAGTTAGGATTGAGAGATGATCGTTTGTTCCTTTCATTATCACTATCTTGTTTAAAGCTGTGTCTTCCCATTTCTTGATCTGATGTTTACTAATTAGGGTTCATTTCTCTGTCTGTATTGGGATCTTGATTATTTTCCCTGTATAGTACATCTTTAAGGATTTTGTGTAATGCTGGTTTGGTGGAGATATATTGTTTCAGTTTTCCTTATTGTGGAAGACTTTTATTTGACCTTCGGCTATGAAGGAGAGTTTGGCTGGGTACAGAATTCTTGGTTGGTAGTTATTTTTATTTAGAGTTTGGTATACTTCATTCCAGGCTCTTCTTGCTTTCATGGTCTCTGCTGAGAAGTCTGGGGTAATTCTGATTGCTTTTCCTTTATATGTTATTGTTTTCTTTGCCCTAACAGCTTTGAGTATTTTTTCCTTGCACTCTGCTGAAGCTGTTTTGATCACAATGTGTCGGTGAGAAGTCCTATTCTGGTCTGGTCGACTTGGGGTTCTAAATGCTTCTTGTATCTGTATAGGCCTTTCCTTCTGGATGTTTGGGAAGTTCTCAGCTCATATTCTGTTAAATAGGTTGCCTATCCCATTAACCTCTTTCTCCAAGTTTTCCTCAATACCTATTATCCTTAAATTGGGCTTCCTGATCGTGTCTTGAATCTCCTGTAGCGATCTGTTTTGTTGCTTGGACTGGATTTGTATTGATTTTTGATCTTTCTCCATATAATCTAAGGAATCTTCAGCTCCTGAGATTCGATCCTCTGCTTCAGTTATTCGGGACTGTAGGCTAGCTACTTGATTTTGAATCTCTTTTGCTTCTGACTGGTCTTTCCTGATGCTTTCCATGTCATTTCTTAGGTCCTGTATGGACTTCTTTACTTCATTAACTTCATTACTTTGGTTTTGAGTGTTGTCTCTCAAATCTTTAAGCTGGGTAGCTATCTTTTCATTTGACTCTTGAAGCTCATTTATCTTTCTATTTGTGGATGCCATGAAATTCTCCATTAATTTTTGCTTTGCCTCCTCATGCTCTAACATAATTGACTGAAGAGATTCAAACTTTTCATTTATCATGTTTATCAGTAGACTTTGTAGAGCATTTTGGGGGTTTTCTTCTATGTTTTTGATTGACTGCTCTGCTTCCTGCTTGTTTTGAGTGGGGGATAAGACTTCATTGTTTGCCATCTTTCTTGTGTTTCTTCTGCCCATTTGAATTGGGAATGCCAGTCTACCAGCACCTGTGAGCACCGTTTAAGACCCAAAGCAGCCCTTACCAAGCACTGTTGAGTAAATCTTACAATTTCACAACTATATACTGATAATTTGTATATCTGTCTATAAAGTTAGATTTGGTGTTCCTAAAGAATACAATTTCAATATAACAACCGATCCTGGGTACTGTATTCAGTAGTTACTTATTTACTGTTACAACCCTATATGCAATTCTTGTTTTCATATTAAGTTCTTTTAGGACTGGCTTTCTCTATGAACCCCTTTGATTAACTCGTATTAAGCTGGGATACCCTCTATCCAATAACCAGGAGTCAATGGAACCTGGAGGTCCAGGCAGTAAGCCAGGAGGGTAAGTTGGAGGTAGTAAAGAGAATAGAGTAAAATGTATTGGAGGGGGGTGGTGATTTTGGTTTAGTTTCAGTGACGTGGAAATGTGGAGAAGAGTAGAATCAGTAGAAAGAACAATGTTAAAATGACAGACACTGGAGAGTTAGCAGAAAAGGGTGGAGGTGTTATTTATAGGAAAGTAATTTTTAAAGGAAGAGGACGCAACGAGAGAAATGAAGTAAAAATACTGGAAGACAGATACACATAACAGAGAAAAATTATTTAAAAAGGAAGCATAAGTAAATAAAAAGGAAAATAACAGAAAAGGAACAACCCAAACAAATAAACAAACACAAAAAAAACTTGATAAAATAAACCAGTAAAAATGGAAAACAAACAAACAAAAAACAAACAAACAAACAAAAAACCCATGATGTTTCTGGTGTGAAAAAATTAAAAAAAAATTTAAAAATTTAAAAAAATGTTTGAATAGAGAAAGAAACCAGTCTCTGTTTTCCCTGCAATGGACTGCAGTCTATTTTCCTGATTGGCTGGTTTGACTTGATTTCAGTTGGCAAGGGGTGGTTCTGTTCTGACCTCTCCTGTTGGTGCAATCGTGGGTCTCTGAGGTTCGCATAGCTTGCAGGCAGGCCTTGGGCGTCCTCTGTCGATGGGGACGTGAGCAGTCTCAGGAACTGTGGCTCCTCTGTTTGCTCTGGGGCCGCTGTCTTTGATGCCTGGACTTGACTAGGCTGTGAACTCAGCAGGGCGGGGCGCCTCTGGCCTGTTTTGCTCCACTGAGAGTTGCTTGCCTGAGGGAGGCGGCCTCCTTGGCATAGGTGGGTATGGAATGCAGCTCCATTTTGGGCTGGGAATTGGACTTCCTCTGTGATGGGACCGTTTAGCTGTCCCCGGAACTGTTTGTTCCTCCGTCTGTTGTTTCCGTGCCCCTGGTAGCTGCTCGCAGCTTTTGCTTTAAGTTTAGAAATTCCGCCGGGCAGGGCGTGGCACCTCTGGCTAAGCCCCGGACTCGCCTCCCGCCAGGGCAGGGGGCGTTCTTCTGGGCGGAGCTGGTTCTCACTGATTCCACCCCTCCTGCCCTTTTCAAAGATGGCTTTTTTGACCTCGCTTTCCCCAGGCCCACTTCAGTTCCAGTCTGGTCTGACCCTATGCCAGTGGCAAAGATGGCGCTTTGCTCTGGCGGTGGGTACAGGGATGCCTTCCAGAAGCTAGACTGTGGGCACAAGTGAGGATAATTTTTGTGGGGTACTCACGCTGTCTCTGCGATGTCAGGTCCTCCATGCTCAGCTGCCGTCTGGAGTATTTAACGCTTTAGCTGTGCGGAATGTGGGGGGGGGGCTGTGCCCGGCACTGTGCCGGAGCCGGCGCTGGCGCGGCGGCGGGACGCCGCCCGGAGCTCAAATCTGTGTTTTCAGACCAGCAAAGTCGATTTTTCCTTCCTGTTCAGAATCCCTGTACTGTTAGAACTTACTTTGGCTGTCTTTCTCGGAGAAACAGTTTCTATGGGGTGAGAAAACTATGATATCGGAGGGAGCTCTGCAAGGGCTCAGCCGCTCCTCCGCCGTCTTGAGTATATCCTCGGAAAGTACATTAATTATCCAGCAGGTTACCTCCTCCCTCATTTTCCCTGCCTTCCCCTCCCCATTTTCCCTCTTCCCACCATGAATTGTACAGTTAGTTTACACCAAATGGTTTTGTAAGTATTGCTGTTGCAATGGTTTGTCTTTTTATCTGTTGTCTCTCTATTTTGATATTCCCTTTCCCTTCCCTAGCTCCAATACATGAATATACAGTATCCAGGGTACTAAGATTAGTTACAATGATAGCAGGGGTAAAACCGTGGGAAGGGAATACAAGAGGGGAAAAAAGGTATGGTTTCACATGGCATGTTGAAAATAATTACAACAATGATATACCACTTGTTTCCATAACATGGAGTTCATTTCACGTAACATAATCATATGTGTTCATATGGGCATAGCTATTGAGCTATTGCGATCTTCTACTAGGACTATTCTAGACTTTATGTGGATTTAGATGAGAGAATTACTAACAACCACTAAGAGTCAGGTAGTAGGTTCTATTCAGAAAATTAAACTGGTTTCAAAACATACATTCTTGTTTCATTAAAAATACTGTCATCATTTAAAGTCTTCACGGGTGTTTGCCTTAGGTTTCCACCTAGAACTTAAGAGTCAGTTAGTGTCTTTGAATAAATAAGCGATTCTTTAAGTAAATGTGTAAGTTTCTGGAAATGTACTTGGCAAGTAATCTGCCCACTGTCCCTGTCCAGCTCAGAGACTCCCTAGAAACTGGTTCAGAGCTTATGCCCTAACCTGCAATACAGTGGATGTGCCCTGAGGGCAGTGAATGGTCATGGCTGCTGAGAAGTTGCCCTGGAATGCCCTTTTCTCTTGCTCCCATATTTATTTCCACTAATATTTGAGTTCTGAGCAATGCACGAGCTTTGGGAAAGCTTGAGCTTAAAGGCAGGGCAATTTCTTCTCAATGGCATTTGACACAGGGCCCTTCTCTGGAGAGAAGAATGTTTATTCAGCACAAATCTGCCCAGACATAAAGCAACTTCTTCAAACTTAAAAAGAAAACAACCTTGGGGGAAATGGAAACTTAAACAGAGGTTATGATGGTAGTCTTATTTTTCCTTCTTCACTGGGCATGCTTTTTTTTTTCTACACTTGCCTTTCCCTTTCAAGTAAGATTTTACATCTTTTTGCTAAAATGGTACTTTCAGAATCCATATTGCTGAAGTAAACTATCAGCCTATTATTACTTGTAGTTGCTATCAAATAAATGATGCAAAAGTGTACATCTAATTTTCACACACAATTTGGGATGCACTAAAATAAATATTGATGTTTAAACATAAGAGACTCATTAATTTATAGCTTGTATCAAGTTATCATCTGATTCTAGAGTTTTTCCTCTTTTCAGTTCTATAAATTTGGCCTAGATAATAATGCCTAAGAATATGATAATGTAAGATGGATATATTTTTTTTCTTTCACTCTTTCACCTGTTTTTAACGTTTCTCTTTTTCTTCTTCTTCCTTACTGTCAAAGTGAAGTACAGAGGGGTTACAGTTTCATACATAAGACAGTACATTTCTTGTTCAACATGTTACCGCCTCTCTCATCCCCCCCACCGTCTCCACCCTTCCTCTTTCCCTCTCCCCTCCATGAGTTGTATAGTTGATTTACACCAAATGGTTTTGTGAATATTGCTTTTGGAATTGTTTGTCGTTTTATCCTTTGTCTCCTGATTTTGGTATTCCCTTCCCTAGTTCTAATACATGTATATTCAGTATCTGGGGTAATAGCAGGGGTAAAACCACAGGAAGGGAATATGAGAGGAAAAAAGGTACAATTTATATTTAGAGCTAGATAAACTCATAAATGTCTTTTTCATGTCATTATTTCCTTTCCCTCCCCCTCCTCCTCCCTCCTCTTCCTCTTCCTCCTTCCTCTTATTTGTTGTTTTAGGTATGAGATCTGTACTCAAACTTGGTAACTTACACATTCACTCACTGTTTAGTGCTCTAGGAAAAAGCCTCACCATCAACCTCCATCTAATCTTTTTTTTTTGGGGGGGGGGCAGTCCTGGGGCTTGGACTCAGGGCCTGAGCACTGTCCCTGGCTTCTTTTTGCTCAAGGCTTGCCCTCTGCCACTTGAGCCACAGCGCCACTTCTGGCCATTTTCTGTATATGTGGTGCTGGGGAATTGAACCCAGGGTCTCATGAATACGAGGCAGGCACTCTAGCCACTAGGCCATATCCCCAGCCCTCCATCTAATAATTTTGATAGATGAAAAAACTGAAAAGGAGAAATGTAAGGAATGTATTCAACATCATTTTTCAAATTAGTGCTACAACAAAGGACAGAAACCTCTTTCTTGCATTGAAATCCAATATTTTACTACTTTTCCCTGGTTAACATCATTATGCATGCATGCCGGGTATTTTAACATTCATTTCCTTGTTAAATACTTAAAACAATGTATAAAGAAAGTCTTATTATAATTTTGCACATGTAAGAATTTGGTGCTCATAAATGTTAGATACTTTACCATGGCAAATTAATTTACCGAATTTTCTTATTTCAGGTAATTCAGGAAGAAGAACGTTGTGTAACTATCTTTTATTAGTATATGTTTTACAAATTTGTTATCAACAACTACTGAGACTGAATGAATTTATGTTGTTCTCTAATTTTACTTGGCCTGTCCTCAATTCTGTTCCTGTCTTTCTTTAATAAATACTTTTTGCAAATATGAAATGGAGTTTCTAGGAGTATGGCTCATGTGGTATAGTGTCTCCCTAGAAATCACAAGGCCCTGATTTCAAACCTGACCTTGAAATAATAAGAAATAATAATAATAGTAATAGTAGTAATAAGTTGCCCAAAGTCATACTGATGGGAAATAAAAGAGTGTAAGACTTAAGAATTTTAACCAAAATAAATAGCCACTATTCTATGCTTCTGCCTCTTTGTTTTTAATTCAAAACACATCTCTTGGAGCTAGGTATAGTGAGGCACAATGTAATTCTAGAATTCATGAAGCTGTGATAGAAGAAACATAAGTTCAAGGGTAGTCTGGGCTAAATACATAAATGAATAAAGTAAATTGTATGTTTTGATATAAGCACTACCAAAACTTATAAGGACACAAGTAAACTGATGGAGTTTCAGGGGGGATTGACTGGACTCTTTTTTTTTTTTTTGGCCAGTCCTGGGGCTTGGACTCAGGGCCTGAGCACTGTCCCTGGCTTCTTCCCACTCAAGGCTAGCACTCTGCCATCTGAGCCACAGCACCCCTTCTGGCTGTTTTCCATATATGTGGTGCTGGGGAATCGAACCGAGAGCTTCATGTGTAGGAGGCAAGCACTCTTGCCACTAGGCCATATTCCCAGCCCTGACTGGACTCTTGTAAACATATATAATTCTATGTGTCAGAGAGGGCTGAAATTCAGTCTGGTATTAATTGTCATTCATTCTTTCAGCCAGTTATTACATATTTACAGTTCTAGAAAAGTACTGTAACCAATATAATGTGTCGCTCTTGGGAGTGGGGATTGAAAATATAAATTTGAAGAATAATAGAATCATTACAAAAGGCTTAGTCTAATAAAAGAGAAGGGTATATACAAATGGCACTGGTGGTGAATAGCAAGAATAGTAATTGCCTATTTTATTTTTTATTGCTGCTCTAACAAGTTACCACAAACAGTAGTTTAAATGATACACCTATTATTAATATAGAGTTAAGAGATGAGAAATCTGATGTGAGTCTCACTGAATTAATATTAAGTGTGGTGAGCAGGTCTGGTTACCATAATGAATGTCCTAAGAGTGAACCTTTTTCCTTCCATCTCAAGCGTCCAGAGACTGTCCACATTACTTCCTACTTGATCTTATTCCCCCTCTCAAAGCCAGAAAGAGACCACTGAGTCCTTGTCACATTGCCCATACCTCTCTTTCTGTCTCCCTCTCTTACTTTTTTTGTTGTTTGTCATGGGGCTTGAACTCTGGACCTAGGCGCTGTCCCTGAACTCTTCAGCACCTAGCTAGTGCTCTAACACTTTGAGCCACAGCCACATCCTATTTTCTTGTGGTTAATTGGAGATATTCCTGCCCGGGCTGGCTTTTAACTGTGATCTTCAGATCTCAGCCTCCTGAGTAACTAGGATTACAGGTGTGAGCCACCAGTGCTCAGCCTCCCTCTCCTACTTTTAAAGACACTTGTGGAACATCAAGACCATTGAGATAATCCAGGATCATTTCCTTATTTTAGAGTCAAGTGGTTAGTAACCATAATTCCATTTTCAACCTTGATTTGCTTTTACAAAAATTATAATATGTTCCTGACAAAGGAGAATATTGGGAGAAAGCATCATTCTGGCCTACACTATGTACAAGAGATAATCAAATAAATTATAAATAAAATTTTACAAAGGGAGATGTGACATTTTGGCAGGCATATGGATACTTTTGGTATATTTATCAATGACCTTTACTGGTTTCATTTCATCCAAATCAGCCTGTGAATAAAATCTTTGTATTTGAAACAAAAGTCCATCAAGGCAATTATTATAATGGATTGTACTGGCATTAATACTTCTGTTTTCAGCATAATAGTTGGTTTATTTAGGGCTGCCAGAACTTATTAGGTATTCATAGCCTGTCGACATAATATTTTGTAATTCAAAAGATCAAGGAAAAGTAAAATACCACTTTAAGCAAGTTTAGCTACTTGGTGTTCTAATAGTCTCTAATGAGGAGGACAAACCTATGTGGATATTAAGTAAGCAATTTCTTTTTTTTTTCAAATTTTTATTATCAAACTGATGTACAGAGAGGTTACAGTTTCATATGTTAGGCTTTGGATACATTTCTTGTACTGTTTGTTACCTTGTCCCTCATACCCCCCTCCCTTCTCCTCCTCCCCCTTTCCTCCCCCCCTCTGATGTGTTCAGTTCACTTACACCAAACAGTTTTGCAAGTATTGCTTTTGTAGTTGTTTGTCTTTTTTTACCCCGTGTCTCTCAATTTTGGTATTCCCTTTCAATTTCCTACTTCTAATACCAATATACACGGTTTCCAATATACTCAGATAAGATTACAGAGATAGTGTAGGTACAACCACAGGAAGCTGATACAAGAACATCATCAATAATAGAAGCTACAGATACACATGGGACGTTGAAAGTAGTTACAACTGTGATATAACAATCGTTTCCATAACATGGAGTTCATTTCACTTAGCATCATCTTATGTGTTCATAAGGGTATAGCTATTGGGCTCTTGTGATGCTCTGCTATGACTTGCCTAAACCTGTACCAACCCAGATGCCCCTCAGTAGACGAACTGATCAGGAAAATGTGGTACATATACACAATGGAATTTTATGCCTCTATCAGAAAGAATGACATTGCCCCATTTGTAAGGAAATGGAAGAACTTGGAAAAAATTATACTAAGTGAAGTGAGCCAGACCCAAAGAAACATGGGCTCTATGGACTCCCTTATTAGGAATAATTAGTACAGGTTTAAGTAAGCAATTTCTTTAGAATCAACTACTTCGTGAAAAAGATAACTTACTGATTAACAGAATATTCATTTCGTGGGCATTAAATTTATTGCTATCTTCAGGATTTAGGAAGAAATTATCTCCTAATGAGGAGCCATTCTAACATAAAGATTTAATTAATTCAGACTCTAAAGAACAAAATAGGGCTCCTGTCAATCACAGGACTTTATTGTTTTATAATCTTGCATGTCAGCTATTTCCAGATGTGTTATCTGTTTCGGTATCTCTTCTGTTTGCATAAGAGCAAGCCATCTGCATCATAATGAAAAGCATATAAGTTGGTGCCAAGCTTGGTATTGCTTGCCAGTAATCTTAACACTGAGGAGGCTGACATAAGAGGATGATAGGTTTGAGTGTGGTCTGGGTTACATAACTAGAAAACTTAACAAATCAGAAAAAAAACATAAATTTCCAGATGTTATTGCATTTGAGAGGTTTACTGATGTTAAATTATTCTAAGGACTCATCTTTAGATATCAAAGGGCAGAACTAAGATTTAAATCCCAGCTTTCAGACTACTTTTCTATAGGCTTGCACAACACTCCTATGAGGTGAGAATTACTATTGTGTCTGATTTACCATTGAAGGTAAGTTTCAGAGAGACTAGGAAACTTAACCAAGATTACCCAGCTAGCCAAAGTGGCAGAACTATCATCCAAAACTGTAGTTTTGCACTTCAAGCTGGGATCATTGCATCAGAATCTCTCTAGAATGAAAATGTAATAGTATTTTCAAATGAATTTAATCATAGTAGAAGGTCTGAAAATAATTTTGCTTTCCATTTTCATCACTGAAGTCAGGACCTGGCCCTTAGAAATCTTGGGTAATTTCCTACACGATGGCAGCTCTCTGGGAGGTTTCTAAGCTTGTTCCCTGTCCTCATAACACTGATGAGCACTAATTTAATTAATCAAATATAAGTTGATGATCTATGATGTTGAAATTGATTTTCAAATGAAGCGAATTATGACTGCTCACAGTTCCAAGGAGAAAATATAAGCTAAGTGATTTCAAAATGCGATTATTGAATACAGAAGTGTCAAAGAAAGGAGAAAAAAAAATCAAGGAAATTTGCACAGCACTTTACCCTTTCTATTATTATCTCATTAAGTCCAACTAGGAGGCTATGAAAGGAGAAATTATTGTCCCTAGGAACTGAGATACAAAAGCTTAGGAACTGTTCTAAGTAAGATGCTAGTTTCCCCCAAACAATGTGCCTTGTTTTTATGCATTAACTTCATAAACTTGCACTACAACTTTGGAACTTTAAAGATGGTGCCATAATTTCTGAGCTATCATTATCATTATCATACATCTCTTGATATATATATATATATATATATATATATATATATATATATATATATATATCAACGCTCAGAAGGCAAGACTATATGTTTAAATCAGTAGCATTTGAAATGCCATAGGCAGGCTAAAAGCTTTGGTTTATAAGCTACTCGCATGGCAGACATGCCTATATGCATTTAAATACAACAGTTCCCAAGCATTGTCTAATTCACCAAAGGGCCTACACATCTCCCCTAACACATCTCCACTTCATTCTCCCCTGTTCTGGGCTTTCACATCCTCTGCAGAACATTCTAGGGCAGATGGAATCCCAGGTGCTCAAGGCTGCTCTGGACTTCTGCCAAATTGATCCGGTGCCATTGGATGTTTCTACAGCAAACACAAACTTTCTCCAAGAGTGTCTGTAGTCAAGAAGTGGTCAGGTAATTTTTGAAAGAACAAAAGGCTTTTCAGGAAACTCCTTTGTGGGGGTGGTGTCCTGGGGTTACAAAACAGTCAATATTCTGCAGGTGGATGTTGCTGCACTAGGTGACTCATCGTATGCTGCTCTGCTTTTTGCCTGGCAAACTATATATCTGACTGAAAACACAGGCCTTCATGGTCTTTGTCTATGGGCTGATGACCTTCAATACTTTAGTGTGCTCCTGACAGCTGGAGCTTGCTATCACTTAGCCATTCAGTCAGACTCAAGGAAGAAAAAAGAGATGCCTAGTTTTTGAGAAGGGAAGTTCAGTTCCTAGGACAAAAAATATCTCCTTATCCTGGCCTGTTTTATGTCTGTCCAGACTTTGGAAATGTCTGTAATGTGCATCAGCATTGGGCTGATCTCACCCTAATTCAGAGCAGATTGCTGCTTGTATGTTATGATTTTATAGGGAAAGTCTCTCCCAACTTTCAAAACACCTGACACCCACTATTTAGGTCACAAAACTCTCTAATGTTACTTTTAAAAGCATAGACTCTGTATTAAGAATACCTGAGTTAAATGCTGCCTCACTCATTTGCTTTATGTTCTTTATCATGACTGAACAACTGAACAACTCATGGCGGGGGAGGGAAAGGGGGAGGGGGAGGAGGGAATGAGGGACGAGGTAACAAACAGTACAAGAAATGTATCCAATGCCTAATGTATGAAACTGTAACCTCTCTGTAATTCAGTTTCATA
This sequence comes from Perognathus longimembris pacificus, assembly GCF_023159225.1. NCBI lineage: Eukaryota > Metazoa > Chordata > Mammalia > Rodentia > Heteromyidae > Perognathus > Perognathus longimembris. Next base: position 35,894,881 of record NC_063188.1, read on the forward strand.
ATAAAATATATATATATTTTAAAAAAACCTTCTTCTAGGATTTAATTCCCTAAAACAAAAGCTGTGGATAATAACTGAAAGCACTCTTTAAGATTGCTAAATAATAAATAGGAGTGTTAAATAATATCATGCTTCTGAATTAATAAACAGAAATGACTCATAGTTTTATTCTCAATAAATGGCAGTAAATATTATTGATTTTCCAATTAAGGAGAAAACTGAACTCTATTTCCCTCAATGGAACAAACCCAATTATTTATCCCATTGTAAATGAATGACTGAGAGTAGTTATAAGAAGACATATATATATAATATATATATATATATATATATATATATAATATGGAACTGGAGGAGCGAGCAGGTATGTTCAATAGTGTCTGCATAGATAGTTACAGTGTAAGTCTCTGATTTTATTGGCCTTCCTCACCTAGCTCCTGCAAAACCAAAAGGAGATTAGGCTGGGTAGCTGGAGTTTCAGCCAGATGTCAGATCTGCTGAAAAGCAAATAGGCAAATTATTTGCTGACTAAAGAAGTCATTTCATCAACTTGGTCTAATGTCTTCTACAGAGTGTATAATCTAAAAACATATTCTTGTGTTATCTCTGAACCCTGAGATTAAAAAATTTAAAGATCTAAGTACTAATTCTAGTTCCTTTATTTTTGAATTTAATTTTATTGTCAAGGTGATGTACAGAGGGTTCCCAGTTACATACTTAAGATAAGTACATTTCTAATTCCTTTAATAATTTCACCTAATGTTTCTATTGTTTGACTTCCCCAAATGGGGATGATACTTTCTCTGTCCATGAAAGGTTAATATGAAAAGCAATGTAATAAAGAAATATGAACTCTCTATGATGTATAAAAAATAACTCCAGCTGGTCACCGGTGGTTCACACCTGTAATCCTAGCTACTCAGGAGGCCAGTCCAGGCAAGAAAGTCCTTGTGAGTCTCTTATCTCCAATTAACCACTAAAAAACTGGAAGTGGCACTGTGACTCAAGTAGTAGAGTAGTAGAGTATTGTCTTTTATCACAATTAGGCTCAAGCCCCACAACCAACAAAAAAAGAAAGTTTAAATGCATGAGCTATAAAACAGGAAATTCATCCTGGAGAAATAGCTGTTTGATGCCATTCTGAGGGGGTCCCTGAGGAGAATATATACTGGACCATTTTAGTTGCTCCTCCAGTATTTTAAAATATTTTCCCACCATAGCACCATATTTGGTATTTAGTCTAAACTGAACTAATTATAATAAACAGGATATATTTACTGAAGAAAATAGAAAAGAGGCATCAACTACCTTTCTGGAAAATAGTATATGACATTTATCTAGCACCTACTTTAAAGGAGGTACTCAGGACTTAGGTCCCAATCATTTAATGTCCCCAACAATTCTAAATAAGAAATGTATACTATTATTTTCTGCATTTTACAGATAAAAAGGGAGTATCAAGAATTTATGTTATGTACTTGTGGTCATACAGAAATAGAATTAAACTGGAAATTTAGATACCCTGATTCCAGAGTTCTTAAGTATAAGTTTAACAGTATCATGATCAATTTATATAGCATTTCAATGCTATTTACTTCTGCATAATCATGAAGGTTTTAGTCCCTTTATCTAACACATGAGTTTCTTTTAAAGAGTCCCCAGCCTTAACTTGGAAAAATCTCGGTAATATGCACATTACCTCCCAAGGTTAGTTATTTCAGATTTGACTAATTCTATTAAAATTCATCTTTACTTTTGGCTACATTTTGTTTCTTTGTTTTTACCAATTAGTCCTACTTATCCTCTCTGGAATAACAGAGAATGAATTCAGTATACTACCTACACGGTAATATCTAAAATATTTTCAGAGAAATGTTTGGTCTCTTTTGCACCTGTCCTTCTGAAAATCTTCCCCTTTCTAGGCTAAACACTTCTAGTTTGTTCAATTGCTCATTGTCTTTTAAGTGACATGTTTTCTGAAACCCCTTTCCACCCCATACATCTTTCTTTGGATACAATTTAGTCTGTCAACTGGCCTTTTAAATATGGCATATTAAACTGAACACATAATCTGAGATGTCATCTAAAGTGCAATGGAACCAATACTTCCATTGTTCTGGACTCTAACTTTTTTTGATGTGTACTAAGAGGGAATTAGTGTTTTGGCAACATAGTCACTCTGCTCATGCCTTTATCCAAATAAAATCCCAAGATTGTATTTTTGCAGTTGGATTTTTGGACATGAATAAGAGTTTTACATTTTTTTCCTATTAAATGCGATCTGGTTAGTTTCAACCCATCATTCCAAACTACTGAGCTAGTTTGGAATAAGAATTATGTCCTCCAAAGTATTAACTGTCCCTCCCAACTTCCCCACATCTGACAATGTGATAAGTATAATTTATATGTCATCTCAGTCACTGATAAAATATGCAGAACAGGACAGTATCCTGAGAGAGGTCGCTCAGATAGTCAACTCTGGTTCATAAATTCATGGTACCTGCTGACTGCCCAAATTCTCACACTGTGCCATACTCCCTCAGCTTTGCTTCACACTCTGGATCAACTAAATATTTTGAGGAAGGCAGTGAAAAATCAAAATATGTTAACCTTTATTTAAAATGACTAAGAATTTCAAGATAATAACAGAAGATCATTAAACCAAGTACAGGCCATTCTAAGTACAGGACTCAGTGTAACTGCACAGGTCACATACCTCCTTGTGGTAAGCCCCATCCCTACATTATTACTGTGCTAGAGACTGCTAGTTATGATCTCTTTTCTTCCTGAGTACATACCTAGATTTCACATTTGCCAATTTTCCTTAAAATTACGTGTGGCCATATGTCTGAAATCCAGCCAATACAACATGAGTAGGGGGAATATGCACCACTTCCAGGTATGACCCATAAAACATCTCCCACACAAGATTTGTCATGCTATTTTCTAGTTCACAAGTTTTGTTTGGATAATAATGGTGACCTTGGAAGTCCTGTGCTGAAGATAGTGAAATTTCAAGAATGAAGGAGCCCAGGTTGTTAAATAAAGAACACTTGATAACATTTTGTACTAGCCAAAAATAAATTTGTATTCTGTCTCTTCCATTATGCATATTTGAGTTTGTTGTCACAGCTGCTAATGTTACAGTAAATAATACATGACTAGAATTGTCCAGAAGGTGAGTTGAAACCTATATTTCTCTAATACACCATAGAATCAAGTAGGTCTGAGTGGGAAGAAGGGATATATACATTTGACAAGATGTCCACAGCTGATTTTGACAATAAGAAGAGTTTCAGTGCATGTTGGGGGCTTTGCCCAAACATTTTTTCTATCAAAAGGCCTGTTAGCCTATGTTATATTTCCTCCTGACTGTTGTTTCAAAGGTAAAATTTAAATCATATTTTAAATTAATCTGTTCCATAAAGTAAAGCCTTTATTTCTTAAGCTCCAGTAGTTATCTAATAAATATGGAATGGAAGCTCGGCACTGGTGGCTCATTCCAGGAATCTTCTTCAATCAGTAGAATGAGATTTGAGGATCATGAGTTGAAGCCAGAAGGAGGCGGGGGCGGGGGGAGTCCTCAAGATTTAGGTGGTGTGGCTCAAGTGGTAGAGAACCAGCCTTAAGTGAAAAAGCTAAGGGGCAGTGCCCAGGTTCTGATTTCAAGTCTAATACTGGCACAAAAAATGGGAATGGATGTCAATGAAAATAATGAGTGCCAAGGAGAAAAAAAAACCTAGATTCCTGATGACTTCTTAAAGCTGCTACATTAATCTCACTTCTGATTCTTTTTGCTAGAAAGAACAAACACACATGTAGTTGAACAACTCTTACATAGGGTTTTCAGTTATGTACACTAGAATCAAATAATAAGGCACAATTATATTGAAATATTGTGCTTGTGTTAGTGTTTTCATCACTATGATAAATACCTGAGAGAAACTGTTTAAAGTGGAAAGTTTCCAGTCAGCTGACTAGTTTACTTGCAGCCCTGTGTCAAGGCAGAAACATCATGGAGGAAGGACATAATGCAAGAAAACAGAGTAGTATGGAGAAGGAGCCATGATCAAGTTATAGAATCCTAGAGCATGCCTCCAGTGAACCCCTTCCATTACCTAGGCTCCACCTCTTATGCTATGTTTCACCACTTCCCAGGAATGTCATCATATTTTTAATCTACCAAAGAATTAATCCACTGATTAAGTCAGAATCCTCAGGATCTAGTCATTTCTCCAAATTCTATCTGCTTACAGCCAACTTCCTAACAATGAACCTTTGTAGGATACCTTAGATTCGAACCATAATAATACTTTTTCAAATATATAAGTACATATATGTGTGTGTCTGTGTCTGTGTGTATACACATACATATTTCATTATGTTAATTGTTGCTCTCTGCTTTCACATAAAGCCAAGATTTCCTGAGTAACTTGTCCTAGTGACTGACAACATAAAAGTAATAGAATTCAACATTTCATTTCACTAGGAGCTTAAATCCGATTGTGTTTGTCTTTGATTAACAAAAACTGCTGAAAGAAAGCCAAAGAAATGACTATTAAAGTCTTAAAAATCCCAGAAAAATAGCCCATGTTTTCTCTTTTCCAATGAATAAAGGTATTACTTTATACCAGTTTGCACACTTCTTAATCCCATGAAGAGTAAATAAGTCTGCTCTTGAGAAGGAGCAAGAGCACTAGAGGAGCCCTTTGCTTCAAGGTGATTGTGTGTAGCATGTTTGAGAACAGTTCTTTCCATCTCCTTTCATTTTCATCTCTTAAAAAGCAAAGAAGAGTGACAGATGAAGCAGGATGTGATCATTCATCTTAAAGAGACAGTTGAATGTTTTGCGGACAAATAAAAACTATCAATCTTGTTAGCCTTAAATTGGTGCTCTAAATACTATGTTTTGCAGCCAATTAATATTCTATGACCAATTAGAGAACTTAGGCATGCTGTTTTGCCATCCTGAAACATAATCCCAGTGCCAAGAATTATTAGTTTCAGAAGGAAGAGCAGTATTAACCTGTTATTTCCAACCAACCTGAGTCAATATATTATTCATTTATGCTAAGAGCTTGTTTTTCCAAAAATATTTGATGGAATATATTTTTACAAAGAAAAGCAGCTGAATAAATAGCCTAAATTACTGGAGATTAGGCTCTCTAAAAAATAATGTCACCACAGGGCACAGTTTCACAAAGGTTAGTTTTCTAAGGACCATACTCATGACTGAGGATTTATACAATTCTGATTTCTGATTCTGGCGATCAAATCATCACTTGACTGGGTCACTTGAACCATCAATTCTGGCTTTCAGTGGAGCCATCACTATCTTTTCGCAAATCCTTGCAATATAGCAACTTGGATATTCTAGAAAGATACATGTGCAATGTCAATAATGTCAGGAATAAAATATGCTTACTGAGCATATTCAAGTGATGTGCTTAAAAGATGGAAAAATTAGAGAACAAAATCAACAGGCTTATCTACAGCTAATAAGGAGCCCCAAGCTGCATTAAAACTGGAGGGAGATTTATTTGCTTAAAAGCCCATTGTCCTTGAATAAGGAAAGAGAGCATCTTGCACAGAAAAGACAGGCCAAGTTTTTCATGCTGAAATGTTGACTTTGTTGGCTAGGATAACAATTACCAAGTAGGACAATTGTTAGTTTCTTAACTTCTTAAATTGGCAAACATATCTATCTATGGGAGGTCCCTTCTAACTACTTGGACTGAAGAAGGTGAAAGTGCTCTCATCACCATAGACTGAGGCATTTCCACAAAGCCAGGGTTCACCTTTTAACAAATTTCTATTTGGATAAATATTAACATCTGTGTAAATTAGTTGCAATGTCTTCAGAGAAAAAGCAAGTGTGTTTTAAAATAGTAATAGGAAAATAAAACAATAATAGTTGTTAAGCTAATAATCTGTGTGTGTGGGCGTGCGATCACATGCTAGTCCTGGGCTAAAACTCAGAGCTTGGATGCTGTCCCTGAGCTTTTTTGCTAAAGGATATCGCTCGACCACTTGAGCTATAGCTCAGTGTCTGGCATTTTGGTGATTAATTGGAAATAAGAATCTCAGGGCCTTTCCTGTGTGGGATTGCTTTGAACTGGGATCCTCAGATCGCAGCTTCCTGAGTAGCTAGGATTACAGGTGTTAGCTACTGGAACGTGGCTAATAATGTATTTTTACAAATAAATTCTGGCACTCATTTTCTGCAATTATACATTTTATGATCTAGTAAAAAATGATACTATATTCTCTATTCAAAGAGAGTCTTGATACGAAGTTCATTTTATGTGCTCAGGGGAAAGTTTTGATTATAGTCATCATCAAGAAGTAAACATTGTTGTTTTTCACAATTGAAACTTGAAAAGGAAGTAAATAGTGTGTTGTCGAAACTGGAATTATATTATGGATTAGTTCACAACAAAGGCTTTTTTCCTTTGTTGCCAAGCAATAGATAAAATATTAAACAAAGGTTTCTAGCTAGACATGGGTTCAAATCCAAGCTCCACTAAGTAACAATAGCATTTATCCTATGCAGTTGTTAAAATGATTAAAGGAAATAAAATGTGAAGTGCCTGATACTCAATTATGTCTAGATAAACTGGAGCTGATGTGGTTTTGATCCCTATCACAATCTTCTGATGATGGCCCACATGTGTTTTATCTTCACAAAATTCAGAATAGAAATGTCCCCAAATCATTGTCATATATAAATATAATTTCCTAAGATTTATTTTTCAAAGGTATTGACAGCTTGAAGGATGAACTAATGCAACAATGATACTCATGGGACACTATGTTGGAAATGAACTTTACAGTGAAGGGGGAAGTTGAGGAGTGGCAAGTCGGAAAAATGAGGGAAGGGATAACAGTGTTCAAAAGGAACTGTACGCATTACCTTACTTATGTAACTGGAATCCCTCTGTACATCACCTTTACAATATTTTTTTAAAAGAAACAGATGATGATTCTGTAGTCCCTACCATCAAGGAATACATTGAACGATGTAAAATATTATGGCAAAGTGCTCTAATGGTAGCTGGCAGAAGCTAAAAATGCTTAATCTGCACTAAGTAGGATAAACCAAAGACTGGAATACAAAACAATCACAATTTCTTTAGGTATGAAGAAGCAAAGTGTCCAGAGTCCATAATATGTTAAAAGTGATTTTACGTATAGATTCAATATTAAACTGGAACTTTATATGAGAAAAAAGATTGAGCATAGCTATTATCCGGTACATTTAAATGGTGAAATGACTTGTGAATATAACTTTTTAGAAGGGGTTTCTTTTGACTCATTTACTGTCTACTTGCTTAGCATGGATTATGTGTATGTGTGTGGCCTAGCCTTATGATATGTATACATGGTGGTATTATGTATCTAGGTTACAATATCCTTTCATCGTAAAAATGCTGGAAAATTACATACAAAAGAGCGTACCTTAACACACAGAGATAATTTATAATAAGCAAGTTGATGGAATTTTATTGAATGGGAGAGAAGCTGAAAGATTTCTCTCTAAGACATAGAATTAGGCAAGATTTTTCCCTCTTACCATTACTATTTAACATTGTTCTGGAAGTTCTAGCCAGATCATTCAGGGAAGAGAAAGTAATGAAAGGCATCCAAACTTGAAATAAGTCAAGTTGTCATTGTTGTAGATAACATGACCTTATGGAGGGAACCCCTCCAAACACATCACAGAAAATAATTAGAATTAATAAATGAATTCACTGAAGTTCTAGATTATAAAATCAACATACAAGAACCATAATTGTCACTCCAGGAAAATATCAAATTATCTGAAATAGAAATAGAGACAGCAATCCCATTTGCAAGAGCTATAGAATCAAATAAAAATATAGGAAGATATTTTACCAAAGAAGTGAAAGACCTCTACAATGAAAATTTTTAAAACATTTATGAAAGAAAGTGAAGAGGACATAAAAATGTGGAAATGCATCATTTGTTCATGAATTTAAAAATCAATATTATTAAAATGTTCATATTGCTCAGTGGTTTGCAGATTCAACAAGATAGCAAATATCAATGAATTTTTCATGGAACTATATAAACTTATACTAAAACTTATATGGAACCACAAACACAATCTATGGAACCATAAAAACAATATCAGAGCTAAAGTCATCTTGAATAAAAAAACAGGAGGCATTATAATACATACTGTTAAAATATACAGCAAAATAATAATAATTATAATAAACAAAATAGCACAGAATTGGCATTGAAATAGGCACATGGATTAATGGGAAAGAATAGAGAAACTAGAAGAAAGCCTATGTGTTTATAATCAACTGATATTTGATAAAGGGGCTAAGGATACATATTTTGAAACAATTGCAACTGAAAAACTGGATGCTCACATGCAGAAGAAGAAGGTACATCCCTCTCTTCCTGCTCTTACAAAAAGCAGCTCAAGTTGGGTGCCAGTGGCTCACACCTGTAACTTTGGAGACTGAGATCTGAGGATTGCTTTTTGAATCCACCCAGGGCAGGCACGTTTGTAAAACTCTTAACTACAATATAGTACTTTAAAAAAAGGAATGGAGTTGTGGTTCAAGTGGTTATTATTAAAACAAAAATGTACTGTATGTTTCTAGCTCTAGTAGTCAGTTGCTGGTGGGTCACACCTGTAATCCTGTCTACATAAGAGACTAAGACCTAGAGAATAACAAATTGAAGGTAGTTCATGTAGAAAAGTCTTCAAGACACCATCTCCAATTTTCCAGCACAATGCTAGACTGGAGGTATGCCTCAAATGACTCAGCATGACCGTGAGGAAGAAAACAAAGCAAGGTTCAGGCCCTGAGTTTAAGTCACAGTACCACCATTTAATAAATAAATAAATGAATAATCAATACATCAATACTTAAATGAGGAAATATTTGGTCATTCCAAACTAGAAATCTAGAAATAGAACGTGTGCTTTATTTACATGGTACAATTTTAGATCCCAAGAGGATTATCCCATCAGTAAGTAAGTAATTTCAAAGAAAGTGATGAGCTTATATATATTTTTGAAACAAACACACATCTTCAACCTCTACTACCTCAATCCAACCAAAACTCTTAATTAGATAAATGTCCTATAGAATGTTCAGAACAAATATAACCGAGAAAAGGGAAACATTGTGTAAACGTTGATGAAAACACACAATTCCCCTCTCCATACACACTGAGTTAACAAGATCCTTTTGTGTTGGTAGGTCAAACAATATCACTTTTACAGGATGAATACTCAAATAGGCATAACAACTAAAGATTTTAAGGGAAGGGCTGTGCACTAGGAGAGTGAAAACTCAGCTAGTCTTGCTAGCACTTACTAGACAGAAAAGGAATTGGAGGTTAGGGCTACAGATGGCAGGTCATGTGGATGTTTTAGGGATGTGAAGCAAGAGTAAGTCTGAGTTGGGAAAAAGGTTCTGCGTGCTGGGGCAGGACAGTTTAACCTCTTCATTTTTACTCAGGTCTGAAGAATTATATTATAGAAGGATAGGAAGGGAATCAGGGAAAGCACTTAGGTTAATGTAACTGAGCTGCTTCTCTCAGGGACTCTGGCTTGTTGAATTTCCAGGTAGTACGTAAATTCATTGATTTGTCTCTGAGACCAACCATTTTGATCTTAACTTTCTCAATTGCTATTTTTAACTATTCGTTCGAAGTCCTAAAGTGATAGAAAATAGCTAAGGACAAGGAGATAATTTTCCTCTCTTTATACAATGGGAAAGTATAATTAAAACCAGCAGCTATATCAGGAGGCTTTTGTAATAAATAAGGCCAATGCACAATGCAGTTTATGTACAAATTCCAAAAATTTCTCATCTTAACTAAAAGGACATGCAGAATGCAAATCCATAGTTTCAGCAAATTTTCTCTTTTTAAAAGTGATTTATCACCATCAGATTACATTGCAATTCCATGAAATGGGCTTTGGTGGCATTTTGAAAAATTAGGGAGGAGGATTGCAACTCGAATGGAACAGAGAAAATATTATATAACCCCAAGTGAGATATTAGTCTCCATCCAGATGGTCATTGTACTTTCATTATCAGGAAACAAGGCCACACACAGCTCCCTAATAATCCAAATCTCTCATAGCACTAAGTATCCCGGTAATGAGATCATTTGAGGGTCTATCCTGAGGCAAGAAGAATGGTTGATGCAACTTGCAAGTTTTGTACAAGGAGGGTAACAGGGAAGAAGTGAAAGGGTACAATGTTTTCCAGTGTTCTATTTACTTAGAAATCTAGAGAAACTAAGAAGATACAGAGTGCTTTTTCCCTAAGGAACTATGCTTTATAGATTAGATACACATTTTTCACAGTCCTATACATATTTGTGTGCACTCCTGTACATATGTATAACACATAAAATCCCAGCTATTGTTTCTCCTTTCTATATGTTGCATTAATCATTCACACATCTTTTGCCTATACAAATCATTTCAAACTGCTTCGTTGCTATTAAAGTGCATTTTACTATTATCCCTCAATCCATTTCTACTGCAGTGGATTTATGACAGGATATCATTGTCATCCAATATAAAAGGAAATATTTCTTGTGGAATGTTCAATAATTTTGTTAAATACAAATTGCTTAAAATGAGCTAAAACCTTACTCTTCAGGCAGCCTGAGCCTTTGTGGGGAAAGAAAGGTAGACTGAGTTAATTTATGTAGATGTGTAAGGATTTATGTTCAGATTACTATAAGGCTATACTCCATTTGAAAGTAGAATTAGCACTTTCAAGACACTTCATTCCTAAAAGTTACTCAACATCATTAGATGTTTTGATAGGTTTAACATTATCATATTCTAATCTCAGATCCCTGCCATTTCATTTCAGGGTAAGGGATGAAGAAGTTCAGTATCTTTCTTCCTGACCAGAGAATAGTCTTTGGTTTCTACATAAAAAGATGGTAAATATATTTAAATATATTTTCTATTATTACAGCAGCCTGCCTGACCTTGTAAAGAAATATTGTGTTATGGTGCTTTGTGTTTTGCTCATCTGCCTAAACTAAAAAGATTAAGTCAAGAACATTACACTTCTGCTGAAAAGCCAAACACAGATGTAGAGATAAATGTGCAGAGAAAAGGAGGCTGACCTCCTATGGAAAACCATAAAAATTTTGTGAAAATTACACAACTTTAATTATTCAAGAACTAACACTCAGACAGAGTTACAGAGTATAAGAAGATGAATAGAATAAAAAAGTACTTGCAAGTGTTTAAGATAAATTAATATACAACCAGAAACATGCACACACACATGCCAAGTTATGTGCTGAACTAAATATATCTAAGCTTATTTATCTGAGAGGAACACTGCTGATAGGAATATATACTCATTTAGTCAGTATGAAAATCAATATGGAGTTTCTTCAAAAATTACAAGTAAAGCTCCTGCCTACATAATCCAAGCTACTAAGGAGACTGAGAAATAGAGGGTCACAGTTTGAGGTTATCCTCTGCAGAAAGCTCTGCAAAAGTTACATCTTCAAAAGAACAAAACAAGCTGGAGGTATGGATCAAGTGGTAGAACACTAGCTAAACAAGCAATCTAAAGAAGTGCAAGGCCCTGAGTTCAAACACTGTTATGGAAAAAAATACAAAACAAATGAAATAAAAACAGAATGTCTATGTGCTTCATCTATACTCCTCCTGTGCATATTTCTGAAGTAAGTATACAATATTGCTGGGATGTTTTTAATATCCAGATTATGAAATCAGTCCAGATTCCAATCAATGAATGAATAGATTAAGAAAATGAAGTATGTATATAATGAAGTTATACTCTGCTATTAAAAAAGAATCAAATTATCGGGGCTGGGGATATAGCCTAGTGGCAAGAGTGCCTGCCTCGGATACACGAGGCCCTAGGTTCAATTCCCCAGCACCACATATACAGAAAACGGCCAGAAGCGGCGCTGTGGCTCAAGTGGCAGAGTGCTAGCCTTGAGCGGGAAGAAGCCAGGGACAGTGCTCAGGCCCTGAGTCCAAGGCCCAGGACTGGCCAAAAAAAAAAAAAAAAAAAAAAAAAAAAAGAATCAAATTATGATTGCTGGTAAATGGATGAAACTCGAGATCATCATGCTGAGGAAAATAAGCGAGTACCATAAATGACAATATTATAATTTATCTTATTTGTGTAAGTTCGGGAGACAAGTTAAGGTCATGAAAGTAAGAGAGGGACGGCTGTGGAGGCAGAAGAGTGAGGGAAAAGGGGTAGTAGAGTGGTGGAGTGAGGTAAAGTAATATAACAAGTGAAAATGATCCAAATATGACATATATGTATGGAAATGTAATAAAACTGTTTGGTGCAGATAATCTACACTAAAAATTAGAAATGAGGACCTAGGAAATTTCCTGCTACTGTAAAACATTCAAATAGGTTCTAGAAGGTCCTGTTCTAAAGGATACATTGTCTAGGAAATCATTAAAAACATAATCCCACAATGTTCATCTTGAAGTGTTCAGTAAATATGCTCCATTTTTCATTTTACTGTCCTTATGAAGTCACTTGAAATCTGTTTTGCATGTTTTCAAAAATACTTTGTGAGTATCTGTTGTTAGGTATGAAATCTTTTTTTGTTCAAATTTTTATTATCAAACTGATGTACAGAGAGGTTACAGTTTCATACAATAGGCATTGGATACATTTCTTGTACTGTTTGTTACCTTGTCCCTCATACCCCCCTTCGTCCTCCCCCTTCCCCTTTCGCCCCCCCCCCCCCGCCCGGAGGTGGTTCACTTACACCAAACAGTTTTGCAAGTATGTCTTTTGTAGTTGTTTGTCTTTTTTTACCCTGTGTCTCTCAAATTTGGTATTCCCTTTCAATTTCCTGCATCCAATACCAGTATACACGGTTTCCAATATACTCAGATAAGATTACAGAGAAAGTGTAGGTACAACCACAGGAAGGTGATGCAAGAACATCATCAATAATAGAAGCTACAGATACAGATGGGACTTTGAAAGTAGTTACAACTGTGATATAATGATTGTTTCCATAACATGGAGTTCATTTCACTTAACATCATCTTATGTGTTCATAAGGGTATAGCTATTGGGCTCTTGTGATGTTCTGCTATGACTTGCCTAAACCTGTACTAAGTATTCCCAATAAGGGAGACTATAGAGTCCATGTTTCTTTGGGTGTGGCTCACTTCACTTAGTATAACTTTTTCCATGTCCTTGCATTTCCTTACAAATGGGACAATGTCATTCTTTCTGATAGAGGCATAAAATTCCATTATGTATATGTACCACATTTTCCTGATCAATTCGTCTACTGAGGGGCATCTGGGTTGGTTCCAGATTCTCGCTATGACAAATTGTGCTGCGATGAACATTGTTGTACTGGTGGCTTTACTGTGATTTTGTTTGTGGTCTTTTGGAGAGATACCCAAAAGTGGGGCTGCTGGGTCATAGGGGAGTTCTATGTTTAGCCTTCTGAGGAATCTCCATACTGCTTTCCAGAGTGGCTGAACCAGTTTACATTCCCACCAACAATGAAGTAGGGTTCCCTTTTGGCCACATCCCCTCCAACAATTGTTATTGTTAGTTTTCTTGATATAGGACATTCTTACTGGGGTGAGATGGAATCTCAATGTTGTTTTGATTTGCATTTCTTTTATGGCCAGTGATGTAGAGAATTTTTTCATATGTCTCTTGGCCATTCTCATTTCCTCATCAGAGAAGTCTCTTTGATAGTCTTTAGCCCACATGATGAGGGGGCTATTGGTTCTTTGTGGTTTTGTTTTGGAAGAAGGTAACTTTTTTCGTTCTGCATATATTTTAGATATGAGGCCTTTGTCTGTTGAATGTCCTGTAAAGATCTTCTCCCAGTCTGTGGGCTTTCTGTTTATCTTGCGAGCTATGTCCTTTGCTGTGCAGAAGCTCTGCAGTTGGATGCAGTCCCATTTGTCCAACCTTTCTTTGATTTGTAGCATTTCTGGGTCTTTGTTAAGGAAGTTCAGTCCTGTGCCAAGGAGCCCAAATGTTCTCCTACTCCTTCGTTTAGTGTTTTCATGGTGTCTGTTTTGATTTCGAGGTCTTTAATCCATTTGGAATTGATTTTGGTGCACGGTGATATATAAGGATCTAGTTTTAGTTTGTTGCACGTGTTGAACCACTTTTTCCAGCACCATTTGTTAAAGAGGCTATCTTTCTTCCAAACTATTGTTTTAGCTCCTGTATCAAAGATTAAGTAGGCGTAGTTCTGTGGGTTCATTTCTGGGTCTTCAATTCTATTCCATTGGTCTTCAGGCCTGTTCCGGTGCCAATACCAAGCTGTTTTTATTACTATAGCTTTATAAGACAGCTTGAAGTTGGGTATTGTAATTCCTCCAGCATTGTTATTTCTGCTTAGGAGTGTTTTTGCTATTCTAGGTCTTTTATTGTTCCATATGAATTTCTGGATTGCTTCCTCTATTTCATTAAAGAATGGTGTTGGGATATTAATGGGTATTGCATTGAATTTGTAGATAGCCTTTGGCAATATTGCCATTTTGATTATATTAATCCTCCCAATGAAGGAGCATGGGAGGTTTTTCCATTTCCGTAGTTCTGACTTAATTTCGTTTTTCAAGCTTTTAAAGTTCTCATCAAAGAGGTCTTCCACTTCTTTGGTTAAGGTTATTCCTAGGTATTTTATGTTTTGGGGGGCTATTGCAAAAGGAGTTGCTTTCCTGATTTCAGCCTCGGACTTCGGGTCGTTAGCATAGAGAAAGGCCGTTGATTTTTGAAGGTTTATTTTATATCCAGCAACTTTGCCAAGGTTTTGGATCAGCTCTAGTAGCTTGGGGGTAGAGTCTATGGGATTCCTTAGATATAGGATCATGTCATCTGCGAAGAGAGAAGGTTTAACTTCATCTTTTCCTATTTGGATCCCCTTTATATTTTCTTCTTGCCTAATTGCTCTGGCTAGGAATTCTAGTACTATGTTGAAGAGCAGGGCAGAGAGTGGACATCCCTGCCTTGTTCCTGATTTTAAAGGGAATGGCTTTAGTTTTTCCCCATTTAGAGTTATGCTTGCTGCTGGTTTGTCATAAACTGTCTTGAATATATTCAGGATTGTTCCCTGGAATCCCAGTTTTTCCAAGGCTTTTAGCATAAATGGGTGCTGGATTTTATCTAATGCTTTTTCCACATCCAGAAACAAAACCATGTGGTTCTTTACCTTGCTCCAGTTGATGAGGTGGATTACATTAATTGACTTGCGTATATTAATCCAACTTTGCATCAGTGGGATGAATGCAGTTTGATCGTGGTGTATGATTTTTTTGATGACCTGTTGAAGTCAATTGGCCAGAATTTTGTTGAGAATTTTTGCATCTATGTTCATCAGGGAGATCGGTCTATAGTCCTCTTTCCGTGATGAGTCTCTGCCTGGTTTTGGGATGAGGGTTATACTGGCTTCATAGAATGAGTCTGGTAGTGAACGTTCTCTTTCAATTTCATTGAAGAGTTTGAGAAATATTGGTGTGAGTTCTGTTTTGAAGGCCTTGTAGTATTCTGCAGTGAATCCAACTGGACCTGGGCTTTTCTTGTATGGGAGATCATTTATTGCCATTTCTATTTCAATACTGGATATGGGTCTGTATAGAAGGTTTAAATCTTCATGGTTGAGTTTGGAGATAGGAATTTTTTCTAGGAAATCATCCATTTCTTCCAAGTTCTTGAATTTGTTGGCATAAAGTTTTGCAAAATAGTCCCTTATTATTTTCTGAATTTCGGTTATTTCTGTGGTGATGTTACCTGTTTCATCTCTTATCTTGTTTATTTGAGTGTGCTGCCTTCGTTTTTTTGTCAGGTTTGCCAGGGGTCTGTCTATCTCGTTGATTTTTTCAAAGAGCCAACTCTTTGTTTTGTTGATTCTTTCGATGGATTCTTTTGTCTCTAATTGATTTAGTTTTGATTTGATTTTAATTATTTGCTCCCGTCTGTTGACTTGGGGTTTGACTTGCTGTTCTCTCTCCAGAAAATTAAGGTGCTTCCTTAAATTATTGAGTTGCTATTTCTCCAGTTTGTTGGTGTATGTACTCAGAGATATAAATTTTCCTCTGAGTACTGCCTTTGCTGTGTCCCAAAGGAGCTGGTACTTTGTGTCCTCAACTTGGTTGAAGTCCATAAACATTTGAATGTCCGTTTGAATTTCTTTAATGACCCACTGATGTTTCAGCAGTGTGTTGTTTAGTCTCCATGAATTGTAGGATTTTCTGTGGTGGCTGTTTGAGTTGAGCTCTAATTTTATTCCATTGTGGCCTGAGAGAATGCAGGGAATGGTTTTGATACTTCTGAATTTGTACAGATTTTCTTGTGCCCTAAGATGTGATCTATTTTGGAGAATGTTCCATGTGCTGTGGAGAAGAATGTGTATTCTGTTGTTGCTGGGTGGAAAATTCTGTAGATGTAGGTTAAGTCTAGTTGGTCTATGCAATTATTAAGATCTATGGTTTCTTTGTTCAGTTTTTGGCATGTTAATCTGTCCAGAAGTGATAGTGGAGTGGTAAAGACCCCAACTATAAATGTGTTTGGGTCTATGAGTGTTTTTAGAGTCAGTAGAGTTTATTAGATGAAGTTGGGTGCTCCTGCATTTGGTGTGTAGATATTTAGATTTTTCATATCTTCCTGTAGGAGAGATCCCTTTACTAGTAGGTAGTAACCTTCTTTGTCTCTTCTTTCCTTTTTTAATTTGAAGTCAATTTTTTCTGATACTAGGATTGCAACTCCAGCCTTCTTATGTGGGCCATTTGCTTGATAGATTTGATTCCAGCCTTTCACTTTTAGAAGATGTTTACTTTTTCTGGATACATGTGTCTCTTGGAGGCAGCAGAAAGATGGATATTGATCTGATCCAACTTATGAACCTATGTCGTTTGATTGGAGAATTAAGTCCATTAATGTTGAGAGTTAGAATTGAGAGATGATCGTTTGGTCCTTTCATTATCACTATCTTGTTTAAAGCTGTGTCTTCCCATTTCTTGATCTGATGTTTACTATTTAGGGTTCATTTCTCTGTCTGTATTGGGATCTTGATTATTTTCCCTTCATAGTGCATCTTTGAGAATTTAATGTAAACCTGGTTTGGTGGAGATATATTGTTTCAGTTTTTCCTTACTCTGGAAGACTTTTATTTGACTTTTGGCTATGAATGAGAGTTTGGCTGGGTACAGAATTCTTGGTTGGTAGTTATTTTTATTTAGTGTTTGGTATACTTCATTCCACGCTCTCCTTGCTTTCATGGTCTCTGCTGAGACGTCTGGGGTAATTCTGATTGCTTTTCCTTTATGTGTGATTGTTTTCTTCTCCCTAACAGCTTTCAGGATTCTTTCCTTGTACTCTACTGAACCTGTTTGGATCACAGTGTGTCGGTAGTATGTCCTATTCTGGTCTGGTCGACTTGGGTGTCTAAATGCTTCTTGTATCTGTATAGGCCTTTCCTTCTGGATATTTGGAAAGTTCTCAGCTAATATTCTGTTAAATAGATTGCCTATCCCATTAACCTCTTTCTCCAAGTTTTCCTTGATACCTATTATCCTTAAATTGGGCTTCCTGATCATGTCTTGAATCTCTTGTAGCGATCTGTTTTGTTGATTGGACTGGATTTATATTGATTTTTTTTCTTTCTCCATAGAATCTAAGGAATCTTCAGCTCCTGAGATTCGATCCTCTATTTCAGTTAGTCGGGACTGTAGGCTATCTACTTTATTTCGTATCTCTTTTCCTTCTGACTGGCCTTTCCTGATGATTTCCATGTCATTTCTTAGGTCTTGTATGGACTTCCTTACTTCATTAACTTTATTACTTTTGTTTTGATTGTTGTCTCTCAAATCTTTAAGCTGGGTAGCTATCTTTTCATTTGACTCTTGAAGTTCACTTATCTTTCTATTTGTGGATGCCATGAAATTCTCCATTAATTTTTGCTTTGCCTCCTCACGCTCTAGAATAATTGACTGAAGTGATTCGAACTTTTCATTTATCATGTTTATCAGTAGACTTTGTAGAGCATTTTGGGGGTTCTCTTCTATGTCTTTGATTGACTGCTCTGCTTCCTGCTTGTTTTGAGTGGGGGATAAGACTTCATTGTTTGCCATCTTTCTTGTGTTCCTTCCGTCCATTTGGACTGGGAATGCCAGTCTGCTAGCACCTGTGACCACCGTTTAAGACCCAAAGCAGCCCTTACCAAGCACTGTTGTGTAAATCTTACAAGTTCACAATTATATACACAGCTACCTTTTATACCTGTCTATAAAATTAGATTTGGTGTTCCTAAAGAATTCAATTCAATATAGCAACCGATCCTGGGTCCTTTATTCAGTAGTTACTTATTTACTGTTACAACCGTATATGCAATTCTTGTTTTTATATTAAGTTCTTTTAGGACTGGCTTTCTCTATGAACCCCTTTGATTCACTCGGATTAAGCTGGGATACCCTCTATCCAATAACCAGGAGTCAATGGAACCTGGAGGTCTAGGCAGTAAGTCAGGAGGGTAAGTTGGAGGTAGTAAAGAGAATAGAGTAAAATGTATTGGGGAGGATGGTGATTTTGGTTTAGTTTCAGTGACATGGAAATGTGGAGAAGAGTAGAATCAGTAGAAAGAACAAGGTTAAAATGATAGACAATGGAGAATTAGCAGAAAAGAGTGGAGGTGTTATTCATAGGAAAGTAATTTTTAAGGTAAGAGAACGCAATGAGAGAAATAAAGTAAAAATAATGGAAGACAGATGCACAAAACAGAGAAAAATTGTTTAAAAATGAAAAAAAATAAAAAAGGAAAAAAAAAAGAAAGGAACAATCCAAACAAACAAAACTTGATAAAACAAACCGGTAAAAAAATGGAAAACACACAAACAAACAAACAAACAAAAAACCAACGACGTTTCAGAAGTGAAATAAATTATAAAGAAATGTTTTTTTTTTTAATTTAAAAAAATGTTTGAAAAGAAAAAAAAATGGAGTCCTTCTTGTTTGGGTAGTTTTTCCCCAGTCTCTGGTTTCCTTGCAATGGTCTGCAGTCTATTTTCCTGATTGGCTGGTTTGACTTGATTTCAGTTTGCAAGGGGTGGATCTCTTCTGACCCTTCTCCCCTGTTGGTGTAATCCTGGGTCTCTGAGGTTCGCACAGCTTGCAGGTGGGCCTTGGTGTCCTCTGTAGATGGGGATGTGAGCAGTCTCGGGAACCTTGGCTCCTCTGTCTGCTGTGGGGCCGCTGCTGCCTTTGATGCCTGGCTTTGAATAGGCTTTGGACTCAGCAGGGCAGGGCGCCTCTGGGCTGTTTTACCCAGCTGAGATTTGCTTGCCTGGGCGGGGCGGCCTCCTTGGAGGAGGTGGCTATGGAATGCAGCTCCGTTTTGGTCTGGGAATTGGGCTTCCTCTGTGACGGAACCGTTTAGCTGTCCCAGGAACTGTTTGTTCCCCCGTCTGGTGTTTCTTTGCCGCCGGTAGCTGCTCACTGCTTTCGCTTTAAATTTAGAAATTCCAGTGGGCAGGGTGGGGCACCTCTGGCTAAGCCGAGACCCAGGACTCGCCTCCCGCCAGGGCAGGGGGCGTTCTCCTGGGCAGAGCTGGCTCTCACTGTTCGGTTCCTCTTGCCCTTTTCAAAGATGGCTCCTTTGACCTCGCTTTCCCCAGGCCTGCTTTAGTTTCAATCTGGTCTGACCCTATGCTAGTGGCAAAGATGGCGCTTTGCTCTGGCGGTGGGGAAGGGCTGCCTTCCAGAAGCTGCTCTGTGGGCGCGAGTGAGAATATCTTTCGTGGGGTATTCACGCTTTCTCTGCGATATCAGGTATTCCGTGCTCATCTGGAGGATTTCTCCCTGGTCTACGCTGTGTGCTTTAGCTGTGCGGAGTACGGGTTGCTGTGCCAGGCGCTGTGCCGTTGCTGGCAGTGGCGCAGCGGCGGGACGCCACCTGGAGCTCAAATCTGTGTTTTCAGACCAGCAAAGTCGATTTATCCTTCCTGGCCAGAATCCCTGTACTGTTACAACTTACTCTGGCTGTCTTTCTAGGAGTAAAAGTTTCTATGGGGTGAAAAAACTGCGATGTCGGAGGGAGCTCAGCTAGGGCTCTGCTGCTCCTCCGCCGTCTTCCCCAGGTATGAAATCTTAAAACTCAATACTAAGACTGTTCAAATTCTTATTCTTTAATAAGATGGACAGCTGGGACATAAATGCTTTACTTGATATGAAAAGTTGAATCTCAAAGAAAGTCTTCAGTTAATTATTTGCTTCTTTGGCAACTGGCGATTATTATTTATAGCACTGAGATTTTTGAAGACAGCAGAGCATCCTCATTAGTACTTATTGGATGCAAATGCCAAGAGAATCGTAGGTTCTATTCTCTTGCAAACAATAAAGAAAGAATCTAATAAAGTAGAGAAGATTCTTCAGAAACATCAAGAAAGATAAGTCTTCCCAACAAGATCCTTTTCCAATATTCCTGACATAAATGGATCAAAAGGCATGCCATGTGAAATGTCTTGGAAAGTCCTTTGCATAAGAATTTCACTGTAGTTTACAAAACTATTGTTCTTCAATGCTCACTTATCTGTGTAACTTTATTCCTTAGTTTGGGAAGAGAGATAGTCATGATCATCACCTCAGAATCATTCTTGAATTCAAAATTTATTGTTAGTGATAACCAAATGGTGTTTTGTACTTCTTTCTTAGAAAAAGGTAGTAAGGGGGAAAAGAAACCCAATAGCTTCCAAAATAGAAGAAACTCCAGTTTTCTTCTAAAATTAGCCAAAAGTACAGGATTTTCAACTTTTTTGTATGAACTATGTTTTTCTGTTCTTTACTTTTAACAAACACATTTAGTTTAGATCATTACCAGGTGACATGCAACTTTTTCAGTGGTGTTATTTAGCTTAATCGGAAGGGTTGAACATTAAAGATTTTTTTTCAGGGAGAAAGCACTTTTAACATATCACCTATGGCAAAGGTACAATTGAAGATGTAACTTCAAGAAGCTTCTAAAAGACTGTTTTTAGAACATGTAACTATATTTGCACTAGTAATTATACACTGGAGGACTTATTAATGGGCAGTGGGAAGATAATGTCTGTAGTTTCATGATTATTACTGGTGAGATACCCTCTCCATAAAGCTATTGAATATGGTTAATGGCTAATTCAAATAGCTTTGTATCTTTCATTCAACATACATACAAAGGCAGCATTAAGCTGGACTTGCTGACACGCATGTATGCAGAAGTGACCTTAACCTCTCTTTATAGATATAGCATGTGCACATATCTCATATTTCACAGATGTTATTATGGATAGACTAATATTGGAAACAGGAACATTTGTGTAATCAAGGCCCAGATGATCATAGAGGGAACAATGGAAACAGGCATTCCTAAATACAAAGGGAACCACTGCAAAAACCGAAAAATATTTTAAACAACTGTTATTTTATTTACCACTTTAATAACTGTCCACACACTAATACCTACCATTTATTGAGTGTACCATGTGTCAGGAACAATGTCATGTACTTTTGCATTTCCTCCCATTCAACATTCACAGCTTTGTAAAATAATTATTACCCATATCTGACAGGCAAGAAAACTAAAGAACACCAGACACTTTCTCAGTAAAGTGATGTGTGAACACAAGCCATTAGATAAGTCCATAGCAGTAGAAGAAAATTCAAAGATATGAGGGGCATTTACACAAAGGGAGCAGTTACGGATTTTTCACAAATCTAGGTTTGCTTCATTCACACAGTCCACTTTGGACAATATGTAAGAGTGAGATTTAATGTAGGCTCTTCAGGTATAAACTAGAGGTTCTAGGAAGGGACCAAATTCTAAATAAATCAAAGGCTTCATGGAGAAGTTGGGCCTAGGAGGTTGAAAATGGAAGGGAGCATTCTAGACAAATAGACAAAGGAGCAATGACATTAATCCATCTCAATAGAAAAAATACTAACACCAACACTGACAATTGAAATTCTAATGGAGTAGAAAAATTATGTAAAATAAAAAATAAAGACCTAGAATTGAGTTATGATCTTCATCATTAACACCTTTATATTCTTGACAAAATTCTTTAAATTTTCTGATTTGTAAAATATAAATTACAGTGCCCAACTTATTCTCTGAGGCTATGATAAAAATCATATCCAGTAATGTATGTGAACGTGTTAAGTTTAGAATTAAACCAAGGGAAAATATTACCATTCCATGTATACAAAGTTCATTTTCCTCATAAACATTCAGTCTCAGAATATCTTCAGAATCACACACTTCATCACACTTCATCACAAATAGGTTCGCTCCTTCTGCAGAGAGTCCTTCACTAGGACTATTTATAATGTGCTCCATGAGGATGACTGAGGGAATGAAGTTCACCTTTGCAGAAACCAAGTCTATATGGTTGAATAGAGGTGACTGTTTGTCAATTGGCAGCCATCAATAAAGCTTTATATTTTCAGTCTAATGAAGATAGTATCTATAAAGTATTCATAGGTACTGATCTTCTCCCTGTACAGAATACTTTATCCTCACTTAAGGAAGAAGATAACCCACATGTTTGTATATGGCAAAGCAATGGCAATGCAGAGTTTCTGGGGTATATTATTAGAGAGACCAGGTGGGAAAAATATTTAAAATATGGAGTGTTCATAATAGAAATGTAGGAACATTTCATATGTGTTTATATCAGGGCAAAATTTTTATTTATATAGGAGATGACAGATTGTTATCATTTGAGGACATTATTATTTTTTATATTAATGTAGACTCTCCATTGCTCTCTAGCAGTAAAGTTGATCTCAGGGTAGGACCAACTGCTTAGTTTGTGTAAGAGTTTCCCTCTCTATGTCGGCTACTAGGTACCTCCAGGACTAGCTGAGTATCCCACAACTAATTGATTATTCAATGTTCCTTAATTTCCAGGTCCCTGATTTTGGTTTAGTCCCGAGGTCTGTTGCAGGATGTTTGTATGAAGCTAATATGATCTGATCCCCTAAGTGCCTCAGTCTTATGAAAGATGCCTTCGTTCAAGATGGAAACTTGCTTCAGCTTTGAAATATGGGAAGGGCATTAATACTTTTTCTGACCCTAGCTTGTCTTACTGAAGGAGTCACTGTCCTGCCACATCTAAATACTGGGGTTTAAAGCTTACGGGAGCTGTGTATTTTTCCCAGAACTACATCTGCCAGTATGTTGTGGAGACCACCACCATTATTTTTTTATGGAAGCTTTACTTTCTCATCCTACCCTGGGACACCAAGGCTGGACATGCACATTGTTTATTAATTGTTCTTGTTGCCTTTCTGTTTCAATACTTTTGAGGTGGGTATCATTTTCCACTCTTGTCTCCTCCCTATTTCTCTTCTGTTTCTCAGATACTGCTAATTCATAGAGTCCCACAGAAAACGATCAAACATATTAAAAAAATTGGGAATAATAAAGAACAATCATTTATGTGTAGCAATTGAAGGGTAAGTAGAATTTATGAATTTATGCTTCATGAATTTGTCTATACCTAGAACCAAAAGATTTCACATTTATATTCCTGAGGTTTATAAGTAACTGGTTAATAATAACAAACGTTTTGCAATTATTATTTATAGATGACATCACTAAAATATTTATGCAGAAAAATTTATAGTATTATAAATAAACTCTAATTCAGAATGGATTAATCAGGTGTGACTATGAATTCAGATCTATGAGTAAATGAAAGGAGGCTTCATGAAATAGACCTAGGAGAAAAAAGTAGCAACACTCTAGGCATTATTTTATACTATGAAAGGATTGAACATACAAAGGAGCAATGGAATTGACTAATCCATCTCAGTAAAACAAAATTGACAACAATACTGACAATACTAATTTTAATAGTGTAGCAAAAGTATGGAGGCCTAGTATTGAGTTGTCTCAATCATAAGCACCTTCATCTACTTGACAAAATCAAATATATTTCTGAATTTCACAATAGTTTATCCATCAGAGAAATCTTTCTAAAGCCATCACTTGCAATGGAACCTTGTCTCCCACTCTTTAGTGTCCTGTTAATTATCTGTACTTTATGAGATACCATGCAAAGGATTTATAGAAACACAGAGTTAAGGGCTGGGATGTAGCTCAGTGGCAAAGTGCTTGCCTGGCAAGTGCAACCTCCTGGGTTTGATCCCCAGTACCAAAAAAGAAAACACACACACACACACAAACAAAAAAGAAACACAGAGTTAAGACTGGTATAAATTCACAAACTTCTATAGGAAACTTCTAGTATCCCAATCTAATATATACAAAATCTATAGTTTTTGAGTGTCACACTTTGAAAAGGTTGCAAAACTGGTAAAGTATATACAAGTACTTTAAAAAGTAGAAAATTTTGGAATCCAAACACTATTAATCCCAAGCATTTTATAAAAGGGGTGTTTAAAAAGTACTTACAAATCACTTAGTATGCTTTTCCCAAGCCTTTCCATTTCCTCACGAATGAGGCCAAGTCATTCCTTCCATTAGATGCATAGAATTCCATTGTATATATGTACCACATCTACTGAGGGGCATCTGGGTTGCTTCCATATTTTAGTGATGGTAAATTGTGCTGCAATAAACAGTTGTGCTGGTAGTTTTTGTTGTGATTTTGCTTGTAATTCTTTGGGTAAATGCCCAAAGGTGGGGTTGCCAGGTCATAGGGGAGCTCTATGTTTAGCCATTTGAGGAACCTCCAAACTGCTTTCCAGAGTGGTTGGACAAGTTTACACTCCCACCAACAGTGTGGTATGGTTCCCTTTTGGCCACATTCCCACCAGCATCTGTTGTTACTTTTCTTGATAATGGCCCTTCTTACTGGGGTGAGGTGAAATCTCAATGTTGTTTGATTTGCATTTCATTTATAGCCAGTGATGCTGTACACTTTTTCATGTGCCTCTTGGCCATTCTCATTTCCTCTTCAGAAAAGTCTCTCTTTCAGTCTTAAGCCCATTTATTGAGGGGGAAGTTGGTTCTTTCAGAATTTGTTTTGGGGGAACTTACTTTTTGAGTTCCAAGTATATTTTAGATATGACACCCTTATCTGTTGTATGGTCAGTAAAGACCTTCTCGCAATTTGAGAGTGGTGTATCATTGTTGTAACTATTTTCAACATGCCATGTGAAACAGTACCCTATTTTTTCTTTTTTCTTTTCTCTTGTATTTCCTTCCTGTGTTTTTCCCCTGCTATCACTGTATCTGATCTTAGTACACTGGATACTGTATATACATGTGTTAGAACTAGGTAAAGGAAAGGGAATGCCAAAATCAAGAGACAAAGGATAAAAAGACAAACAATTCCAAAAGCAATACTCACAAAACCATTTGCTGTAAACAGCTATACAATTCATGTCGGGGAGAGGGAAAGGGAGAAGGGGGAAGGGGGGAAATGAGGGAGAAAGTAACAAGTTGGATAAGAAATGTACTCACTGCCTTACATATGAAACTGTAACCCCTCTGTACTTCACATTGACAATGAAGAAAAACAAAAACGATCTTCTCCCAGTCTGAGATCTTTCTATTTTTCTTGTCCGCTACATCATTTGCTGTGAAAAAGCTCTGCAGTCTTATTTGTCCAACCTTTCTTTGATTTGCTGTGTTTCTGGGCTTTTATTAAGAAAATTTCAACCTGTGCCAAGGAGCCCTAGTGTTTCTCTTACTCCTTCCTGCAATGTTTTCAGGGTATCTGCTTCCACATTGAGGTCTTTGATCCATTTGTAACTCAGGTGCAGGGTGATATATAAGGATATATCTTTACTTTTTTATAGGTATTTAACCAACTTTGCCAGCACCATTTGTGAAGAGGCTGTCTTGCTTCCATCCTGTTTTTTGTCTCCCTTATCAAAGATTAGGTGGCCATGGGTATGTAGGTTCATTTCTGGGGCTTCAATTCTATTCCATTGGTCCTCAGGCTTGTTCTTGTGCCAATACCTAAAAGTCATACTAAGTGAAGTGAGCTAGACCCAAAGAAACATAAACTGCATGGTTTCACTCATCAGAAACAATTACTAGTTGTCCAGCATAGTCCTAGCAAAGGAGCACAATATCTCAATAGAAATGTATATATGATCACTTAAGATGATCCTAAGTGAAATAAACTACCAGATTTGTAAATAATTGGTTTATATTTGATGTCATATTTCCAATATACCCTATGAAATTATGGCTTTTTCTTTTGTCTTTCTTCCCCATGATTTTACCACTGTTGTCACTATAACTAATTTTGGTCAGTTATCAGGAACTTGACATTTTTGTGCCATTCCTGGGGCTTGAACTCAGGGTTTGCGGGAACTTGATATTTCTGAGCAAACATGTTACTTTAGTGCAGTTTATGCTAAAATTACAGAGCACATTTGGTGCTAACTATTCAAACTATTTAAGTTGCTGTTAGTGGCATATACAGACTTTCCCTGCCATTGAAAACTTCAGTTATTTCATAGCAAACAATATAGCCTTCAGCTTTTCCATCTCTGAAGAATGAGCAACATTACATTAATGACATATTTTTGTCAAAGTTGCTTGGGGGGTAAAGTCACAATGAATCTATTTGTATAAATTGTGGTTTCACTGTTGAAGGTTTTATAAAACTATATTGTGTTACACTTAAACCTAAAACTATTAATATACTTAAAATATGCCAGCTTTTCACCAGAAAAATATAGCAAGTGCTTAAAATGACATCATCAATCACAAGTAATTCACTAAATATAAAACTGAAGAAGCCAGAGAAAAAAACAAAACACTGTTGCACAGATCATCTGTCACAAAGTCAAACATCACCATTTTTCATTGAATGAAATGTCATAAAGATGCTCAAGGTCTATAGTATAGATAATTCAAAATTGAACTCCTTTTCCAAGGGGATAGCTCTTCACATGCTGTCATTTTGGGGGATGTTTTTCTGGGTCGGGATATGAATTTATTTTGAAAGGTAGACCTTCAATGACTTTTTCCACCAGAAAATGTATGTTTCAATTTAGCTGTGAATGACATTCATCCAGGCAGGCCATACGTTGTTTCTGCAGTCACAAATCGTTGTCAACAGGGAAATAAACCTGAGGAGTCTTGTTCTTAAAACCTCAAACCACATTTAAAGTCAGGTTTAATTAAGTAGTTTACTAAGGTCATCATATGTTTGCTCTCTTACACAGGATATTCATGGATTTCAACTTCTTTGCCACATTCTCATTTAGATTTTTCTTTTCTCATTGAGCTGGCTCCTTTCGAGGCCTACACACCAAACAGATGTCTGTGTATTTTTACCCATGCTCCTTCTTTCTTCCTTCAGCAATAGCTTGAAGCAGCTGGTCTGTAGCATCTACACATCCCCTTACCTTGTTTTGCTTGATTATCAAAAGTTAAATTGCCAAGGGAAGGGTCATGGGAACTTTTTTTTTGGCCTTTCCTGGGGCTTGGACTCAAGGCTTGAGCACCGTCCCTGGCTTCCTTTTGCTCAAGGCTAGCACTCTGCCACTTGAGCCACACCGCCACTTCTGGCCATTTTCTATATATGTGGTGCTGGGGAATTGAACCCAGGGCTTCATGTATATGAGGCAAGTGCTCTTGCCACTAGGCCATATTCCAAGCCCCTCATGGGAACTTTTGACTGAATCACTCTGGTAGAACAAGTAGGAATCATGGTAGAGTTCAAGTAAAAAATCAATGTCCAACTGAACATTCATGAAAGGGCAATTAGGAATTCTTGCTAGGCTTTTATTCTCAGAAACACGAGATCTCATTAGCATTTGAAGTAAAGCAGATACAACAAAAAGAGATTAGATCATAAATACACAGGAGCTAGGTCAATACCCAAGCCAAGAAGATCCTAGTCAAAAGACATACCATTCAACAGACAGGATAGAGAATGAAAGGCAGGAGAGATCTTCTATGTGAACATGAGGAATGCACAATTTATTTGTGCTCAGTCACTTGTCCTCTCCTTGAAGTGATAAGAAAGAAAGTATGCCCCAGCAGTTCCCTATAATTATGCTACTCTGATAGATTTAAAAAACTCAATTGAAAAGTTAGTAAATCTAACTAAATTGGGGTTTACTACAAACCAACCCTTAAAATCAAAGCAAATACTGTTATAATATCAGCTTACTCAAAATCATTGTCACAGAAAGGGATTCTATATTCTTTTCTCCACCACACCACTCGTATATGAGGCTTATAGATATTGTATCCTCAACTCTTTCCCTAAAGTCATATTCAAAAATAATTATGAAGCTATTCTTTGGTCTTTTCCTGTTTGTGCTAAATTCTTCCTGATTTCATATTTCTGATCTTGCTAACTAGGCCTGACTGCTTCAGCATCCTATGGCTTATTCCAACTGTCTTACTTTGCTCCTAATCAAAGTCTCCCCTTCATTCTTGACATGTACCCATTATATGGAACTTAGTGAGGTTACTGATTTTCAAGTCATCTTCATTTCAGACATTGCTCAAATCTTCATTTAATCTTCAGTCTTACCCTAGTTACAGGGGCTGTGAAGGTAGAAGTTACTTAAAGTTGGAGTAATGACTAGAATTACTGGAAGAGCAATGATATGAGAATATTATTATTTAAACAGTGAATTTGAACCATTTTAATTTGATGTAATAGGATATTTATACTTTGTATAGCTGTTAATTTTGGTGAGTCATGTTCTTCCTCAGGTTGAAATTGTAGTTTTTTTGGATACTTCTGATGATACTATTACTCATGTTTTAAAATCCTAATAAACTGTAATTAAGCTAATTAACTGTAATTATTTATTGAATTCATTTATTGGATTGTCATGCTGAAAAGAAACATTTCTCAGTGAATATAATTCATATTGAAAGCTAATGGCTGTAAACAAATATTCAGCAAGTCAACCCTTCTTGACCACTGTCATTCTTTGTTTCACTTTTGTTCTCAGGAAATTTTTGGACTGTTTATTTTTTTGTGATATTCCTGGTACTTGAACTCAGGGGCTGGGAACTGCTCTACCACTTGAGCCACACTTATACTTCCAACTTTTTGTCCCTAATTGAAGATAAGAGGCTTATGGATATTCCTGCCTAGGCTGGCTTTGAACTGTAATCCTCAGATCTCAGACTCCTGAGTAGTTTAAGGTTACAGGTGTAAGCCACTGGTGCCAGACATGTATTATTGTCAAAGTAATGGATAGAGGGGTTACAGTTACATATGTAAGGCAATGATTACATTCCTTATCCAACATGTTACCTCCTCCCTCATTTTTTCCCTGCCTTCCCCCTCCTCCTTTCTCTCTCCCCACCATGAGTTGTACAGTTGTTTAAACCAAATGGTTTTGTAAGTATTGCTTTTGGCATGTTTTTTCTTTTTATCCTTTGTCTCTTGATTTTAGTATTCCCTTTCCCTTCTCTAGTTCTAATACACATATAAACAGTATCCAGGGTACTAAGATCAGATACAGCAGCCCCACTTTTGGGCATCTACCCAAAAGATTACAAGCAAGACCACACTAAAGCTACCAGCATAACAATGTTCAACGCAGCACAGTTTGTCATTGCTAAAATATGGAACCAACCCAGATGCTCCTCAGAAGATGAGTGGATCAGGAAAATGTGGTACATATACACAATGGATTTCTATGTCTTTATTAGAAAGAATGAAACTGCCTCATTTGTAAGGAAATGGAAGGACTTGGAAAAAATCATACTAAGTGAAGTGAGCCAGACCCAAAGAAACATGGATGCTATGGTTTCCCTCATAGGTAATAATTAGTACATGTTTAGGTTAGTCATAGCAGACGATCACAATAGCCCAATAGCTATACCAGTATGAACACATAAGGTGACATTAAGTGAAATGAACTCCATATTATGGAAACAAGTGGTATATCATTGTTGTAATTATTTTCAACATGCCATGTGAAACAGTACCTTGTTTTTCTTTTTCTTTCTTTTTTTCTCTCATATTCCCTTCCCATGGTTTTACCCCAGCTATCACTGTATCTGATCTTAGTACCCTGGATACTGTATATACGTGTATTAGAATGAACATATTTCTTGAACAGTGTTATCCCCTCCTCCATTTTCTCCTGCTTTCCACCCCCAACTTCCCTTCCCAGCCCCAAGTTATTAAGTTCATTTCCAACATAGTGTCCAGTGAGTATCATTGTTGCATTGGTTTACCCTTTATCTTACCATTTATGTGATTCCCCTGCCCTTCCTCAAATCAGATAAACTTACTTACAAAGTAAAGGATACTAAAATCAAAAACAGTGATAACATGGAATAAACTAAAGGAGAAACAACAAACAACTGTAAACAGCACACTAAAAATGTCCTCTTGTTTTTATTGTTTCTTGTAGATACATTTTTTTTTGGCCAGTCCTGGGCCTTGGACTCAGGGCCTGAGCACTGTCCCTGGCTTCTTTTTGCTCAAGGCTAGCACTCTGCCACAGCGCCGCTTCTGGCCGTTTTCTGTATATGTGGTGCTGGGGAATCGAACCTAGGGCCTCGTGTATCCGAGGCAGGCACTCTTGCCACTAGGCTATATCCCCAGCCCCTTGTAGATACATTTTTAAACTTAAGAATTGGGTACCCACTCGAGTGAAAATGACTCTATGGAGGAAACACATGTAGTTACTAGTAGTCACTTCATTTTTGTGAAATGGCTACTAATTATATCCTGAAAGCTGAGAGGATAATAAGTCCTAAACTACCTACCTTAGCTTTATAGTTTCAGAGAATAGTGACATGGTTGCATGTTTAAAAGCTGAAAATAATAAATAAGTAAATGGTAGGGTAATTGCAAGGATCTATTAAATGCACATAAGTAAATTAGAAAATGGTATCAGAGGCAAGATATTATTGCTATGGAAACAAATATAAACGTGATTTAATATATCTACTGATTGAAAGAATAATAGAGAAAATGTGTATGATACATACTTAGATTCGTGGAACCCAATTTCTTAATTTTACAGATTTGGCAACTAACAACCATTTAATACACTTAGGTAAAATGAACTAAGGATCCTTCTTTCTAATGAAGCAGGTTTAATAAGATAAGAGAAATAGAAACATTCAAATACTTGTTGTCTTTTGACTCTCATTGTCATAAATATAGTCATTGCAAGAAGACATTGATGAGCTGCTGTGGTGTGCTCAGCAATAGACATGTGTATCAATTTCATTACCCAAGCATGGCTAGACTAAAATATTGAACCAGGATCTAAGTAAATTTTATTATGCTTTTTTATTATTTTTCACTTAGATCCTGGTTCAATAAAAATAAATAAAAAGCATAAAATTTATCAACAATACCAACAAGCAAGCCATTTATTAAAGATAAGAATAGCTTCATAAATTCAAATTGATCTAATGATTCATGGATTCATATTCTGGCACAGTCTGAAACATTACAAATGTAGTTTCCCACCTGTTACCAAGTCAAAAAAATTGATTATTAAACCCATTGCCAGATAGTAGTTTAAATAGGGAAAGTGACTTGATGAGAAATCACATTGGGTTAAAAACTACAAATTGGTCTTTGTCTCAGCATATGTATCTTTGTGTGTGGCAAGTAGTATTTCCAAGGTCTGACTGGTATTTTAAATTTGGTGTCTATATCCTTTGGTTTGCCTGAATTTTGGGAATGTTTCGCTATCCCACTTTCCAAATAACCTCACATATAAAGTAAACTTTACTTTTCTCATAAATCTTAAGATATGTTTTTGAAAATTATATACAATTCTTATCAAAACTTCACTTCCAAAAGAATGAAAACATCTCAAATCAAATAAAAGCAAAAAAGAAAATAACTTCATGATGGTGTTAGATTCAACACTAGGGGACCAACTTCTCCCAGCTTCCCTACCTGCATTTCCATGATCAGCCACAAGGAAGATTTCACTTGTGGGCAATGATCTGTAGGTACTTTGATTTCAGTGTAAGAAAGCCAGTAACATCAGTATCACTTACACACAATTGAAGGATGTCCAAAATTGCTTAAATTGGTCACTTATTGTACTCATGACACAGTCCCTTAGTGAGCCCTTTGACCCATTGTTTAGCACCTTACAATGAGTAATTCCCCAAATACTTTTCAGATGCTGTTAGAGTTGCATGGAGAGTTGTTGAACACATGGGAGGATACTGGGTACCAGATGGACTATTGGAAAGGGAGACTGATGAAATTGAATCTGGCACCTGAATTTTCTGGGAGATATGTTTGCCCATTAAATCTTATAACTAAGATTGTTGATATGTTGTTTATAGCCTGGCCAATTGTCCAGTGTATGCTCTAAAACATTAACATCAGATTCCTGCAGAATATTCAATTCTCTTAGAGCAGATTTCTTAATTTCAATTATTTTCACTGCTCTTTTACTTATGCCTTTTTCATTGTCTTTTCCTGAAGTTTGCCCACAAGTTCCATGCCTTTTATTATGATATCCTCACTACTTATTTCCTATATACCATTGTTGAATGACTAGAGAATCCCAGAGAACACCTAGAGCACAGACAGACAGCGTAACTGTAGAGATGGAGCCGTGTTACTTCTGGAGCCTGTAACAAATGCCCTCCCTTTTCTTAAACCTGTTAACAAATAGGTTGAGTAAATAGAAGATATTTTCCATCCTTCAAGACAAGCAAATTTGTTAAAATGAATATAAGCAAATTCTGTTACTAAGATTTTGAAGTATCATAGCTCAGATCATTTCTTCCAGGCCTACCAATGGGCATTTAAGAAATGCCTAGAGAATGTAGGGGAGGTTCTGGTGTGGAAAATCAATATTATATATACTTAGCACTTTTCGTCTGTTTCTGTCATGTTTACTAGGTGAAAAAATGGTATCTGATGATGGACTGTCAGATTACATGCCACTGGAAATGTCCCATTTACTGCTTGTGCTATCCTAGAAACTTGTCTGGTGGGCAAGCCACCAGGCAGAACTGCATAGTCCATTGCATTTTGCTTTTAATAGTATTATTCATTGTGAGCTTTAGGTCAGAATCCTCTTCAAAAACCAATCCTGGCAATAGTAAAGCATTTGCGACCAGCTCAGTAAATATTTAGATATTCTAAGATTATACACAAGCTTTATGTACCGGGATGGAATTGCAAATGCTTTGAAAATTGCTTTGCTTTGTTAAATAGTAATTTTTCTCCAAGTTTTACTAAATAAGTTTTAGTAAAATAGCTAGCATATGACTTTGTAGTTTGCAGAGTCAGTATTACTCTGTGCAATTGAGTCCATTGAATGTAAAATACATTGTACTTAGTAAGCAAACATTTTGATTATGCAGACAAACAATTCTTTAGTAGCATGTATTGGATGAAGAAAAAGATTTGAAGAATATGCTACAATTTCATTGATAGATAGGTGATGAGAAATAAAGACCATAGGGTTCTTCAAATTATAGCCTCCTATTATCAGTTTTTAAGGGTTTCAAATGTCCTTTACTTAGGTAACATATTACCAGAAGTGTTCAGCCTATAAATAGTAAAATAGTCATAATGAAACTTGAGGTTTTTAATTAGAAAAAATTATGACATGGCAATAGATGTTTTATCAGGAAAATTATATATGCACATATGTACAATATATACAATTTATAGATTATATAATCTCTATGTGTGTAATCTATGCATATATGTATAAATTGTATGTATATATACATATTTATGCACATATGCACACATATACATATATACTATGTGTACAGTTCATACATACTTACACAGTATCATTTATACATACATATATATACATATAGAGAGAGAGAGCATAAAACTCTATTAAGCATAATTCTTGATTACATGGATTAAAATATAGAATAATACTATGCCCCCATGTAAAAAACATCCTCAGAAGGTAGACAGTGGTAGTTCATGTGTGTAATTCTTGCTATTCTGCATGCTAAGATATGAGGAACATGGTTCTAAACTAGGCCAGGCACAAAAGTGTCTAAGACTCTTTTCTCCAATTAATTACCAAAAAGCCAGAAGTAAAGCTTTGGCTCAATTTTTAGAGTGCCAGCTTTGAGCCAAAAAGCTAAGGGAAAAGTGAGTGCCTAGGGCCTGAGTTATTTGTCAATATTTGCCATGAGTATAGGTGATGGCAACATAAATATTAGGTATAGCCCATACCAAGCTCTAACAAAATGAATTTGCTGAATTTTGCTGCCCTATATTCTGGTAATGCAGAAGGTCGGAAACATCAGCAGGAAGCCCAGAGAAACCATAAGAAGGAGAAAATGTTAACTCACTATAGCTTGAACTTGGCTGAAAATTTTCTGGAAAGAGTATAATGAGGAATTTTGTTCTCTCCATTATATGAAATTCACAATAGTAAATGGGGATTGGACTTTAAAACAAGTTTATCAATAGATTAAAAAAAACCTTAGACTGGAGTTATGATCATAGAAGTTAATCTTTTTTTGTTTGGTTTGGTTTGGTCCTGGGGCTTGAACACTGGACCAGGTGCTGTTATAGAGCTCTTCAGCTCAATGATAGTGCTCTACCACTTGAACCACAGAGCCACTTCCAGTTTTCTGGTGGTTAATTGGAGATAAGAATCTCACAATCTTTCCTGCTTGGGCTGGTTTTGAGCTGCAATCCTCAGATCTCAGCCTCCTGGATTACAGGCATGAGTCACCGATGCCAGGCAGAGTTAATCTTTTTGATTGGGGGTCTGCAAACTATGTTCATTACATAGATCCATTGGACAAATCCAGCTTGTGGGGTTTTTTTTTGTCAAAAACATTTTGTTGGAACAGAGTCACTCCTATTTGTTTACTTGTTGCTAATTATTTTTGTCACAATGGAAGAATTGGATACCATTGAGTTTGCAAAGAAGAAAATATTTACTACGATATAGCTTCCATCTGAAAATATTGCTTACCCCTTGCTTACTAAACCATTATTTGCCAAGGGAAAAATGGTTTAGAATTAACCTATCTTGTTTGTTAAAATTCAGGTAATTGACCAGGTGCTAGTGACTCGGCATTGTAACCCTAGCTACTCAGGAGGCTAAGGTTTGAGGATCATGGTTTGAGGCCAACCTGAGTAGAAAAGACTCTATCTCAAACAAACTACTCGGAAAAAGCCATAAGTGGTGCTGTGTCCCAAGTGGTAGAGTGTTAGTGTTGAACACAAAGGGGCTCAGAGACAGTGCCCAGACCCTCATTTTCAGCCCCAGAACCAGCATATACACACAATAATCCAAATAAGTGGGTTTAAAGCAAATTCACTGAGGCTCTTTCATAAAGATTAAATAGTCTATTTTATCACACATAATTTCAAAGCATATACAATTTTATCCAACCGTTATATCTCTCACAAAATTTGATAGCTATAGATTATGAATCAAACAGCCTCACAATGAAGGATGGCTAGGGTCTCTTTAATCCACCAGAATGAATACTATCATGGTATTTCCGGAGGTCTATAATAAAAGTCCTATTTGTATCCATTAAATATTTACTCCTGTTAAAGTTTACCTACAGCTCCTTGAGGATCATTTTCTCAATTATCATTAATCTATTAATTTATTCATATAAATTACATTCTTTTTAGAAATTGGATAACATTACACCAAAGGACACCATAAAATATCTCTGAGGGGGAAAATGTAAGAGTATAGGATTCCATTTTGGTTTTTTCTCTGTCTCTAGTCTTATTTTCATACTTTAAAGCATTCTTCAGTGAAGTCTGGCATAATTTTTATTTGATGTCAAGCTATTTCTGTATATTTTTGAGTTTCCATTTTGAGGTTAAAAAAAAACCCACTGTCCACCTCATTTAGCAGACTGCTTCCAGGAAAGGAAAATCAAAGGTCTTATAGATTTAAGGGGAAAAATAAGCTTAATCTGCCTAATTCCCAAGTTTCTCAACTATATCTGAATTCTCAGGGCTTGTGACCTTTTTAAACTAATTTTGCATAAAGTCTCCTGATGTGAGTCAAAAAATAAATGAGAGCTGAACAAAATGAACAGTCATTTCCTAAGATGAGGAATTTTGTTTTCTCCATTAAATGAAATTCACAATAGTAAATGGGGATTGGATGTAGTTCAGGCCCCCACATGTTTTCCTAGCTACTCAGGAGAATGAGATCCAAGGATTGAAGTTTGAAGTAGCCTAAGGCAGACCAATCCTGGAGACTCTCACTTCCAATTAAGTAGCAAAAAGCTGAAAAAGGAGATGTAGCTCAAGTGGAAGAGTGGCAGTCTTGAGAGGAAAAAGACAAGCTAGAGCACATGCCTGAATTTCAAGTCCCAGCATGGGCAGATACCCCTCCACATACATGAGCCTACATACACAGACACAAATAAAAGTTTCCAAACTGAAAGAATCTATAAATTTAACACAGATTTAGTATTGCCTGAATCTTACATCTGTTGTAAATTCCTCTGCTTTGATTGTTCATTGCATATGTGGAATTTTTTTTTAATACTTTTGCTTTCATTTGCTAAATGTAAAAGGAAAAATCCTTCCCTTTGCAGAAGTGAATTGAAAGATCAGGAGATAGATGGTAGTGCTGAAGTCTTCTAACCTATAGGGCCCTATCTAAGAGAGTCAGAGAGAGAGAGAGAGAGAGAGCTGGGTATTATAAAGAACTCTAAAGG